>NC_085104.1:536516-554016 GCF_963422355.1 Corticium candelabrum
AATTAAAATGCATCCTCACCAATATGCCAGCCAATACGAGGTCGAACGTCGAGTTGTTTTTTAAGGAAGTTGAGTCCCAATGTCATCTGATTAATAATAGCCGGGTATGTTGTAACAGCCTCATCATGCATTACCTGATATAACATGACAGTATGATATACAGCCACATAAAAACTTGACAAGACATCATCGCACCCATCCTCCACCTGTAAATGCATAAATTGTAATTTATATTGTTGTGCCATGACTAGTGTAAATGTTAGCTGTGTGTGTGTGTGTGTGTGTGTGTGTGTGTGTGTGTGTGTGTGTGTGTGTGTGTGTGTGTGTGTGTGTGTGTGTGTGTGTGTGTGTGTGTGTGTGTGTGTGTCACACGCATGTACATGTGCATGTGTCTGTCCATCCGTCTGTCTGTCCGTCTGTCTGTCTGTCAAATACATATATTTCAACATTAAAATCTACATACATACAACACAACTACTAGGCAAGTCTACTGTCTGTCTGACTGTCTGTTTGTTGCTTGTATGTCTGTTGTTTGTCTCTTTTCTGTGATTATCACAGGCATGTTGGCAGGAGTCTGAAGTATACGTTTGTTGCTCTGTAATTTCAAATCATTCTATGACAACAAAACTAAACAATTAGACATACCAGTGAACTCCAATTGACCTCGTAGAGCGAGACTCTTCACAACATTCTTCACTGTCTCATTTTGTTCATTCCACCACAAAGAAAAGAAGGAAACTTCCTCCCAAATAAATCGCCTCGAAGTATCTTCCTAAACACAAGAACAAAAATTAATAAAAAAATTTAAAAAAAGTTGTAAGTTAAGCATGTATGAGTACATACTTGAAGGGCTTCTACAACTGTCGTGATGATACTTCGTACTTTGTCTTTGTAGTAGCCTTCAAAAGTCTCTCTGTAGCCAGGATCACAGTGGCTGTGAGGTAAGATGTGTACAGTTAGTTCTGTAGATGTTGCTAGCAGCCAGGACTAAAACACAACAGAAATTTGTCAGAAAATTTATAATGTTAATTGAATGATTAATTTAGGTACAGTGTGTGTGTGTGTGTGTGTGTGTGTGTGTGTGTGTGTGTGTGTGTGGTGTGTGTGGTGTGGTGTGTGTGTGTGTGTGTGTGTGTGTGTGTGTGTGTGTGTGTGTGTGTGTGTGTGTGAAGCATGCGATCCTAACACATGAACTCGGGCTTTGCAGCTGCACTCATCAAAATTTCACAATTCACACAGTGCTTGTTGTATTGAGCGATGCATCTGTCAATATATTAATTAATTAAAGTGGGTAATGCATCTCTCCATTTATTAGAAGCGCGCATCTCTCAATTGCATACCAATATGATAATCTTACTTGAAAAAAACAAACTGCTACGAGAACGCGTACGAAAACGTCAACAAAGGAAATCATGATCAACACGTGACTATCTCACGTGACTCTCTCACGTGACACACAAACACCAAATCAAACAAAAAAAGTTTTAACACAACAACCAGCTATCAACCGGCTGAACAACATGCAACAGACCCGATCTATTATAGAACGCGTACAGTATACAGTACAACAAAGCTACAAAGGAAATGATCGGCACGTGACGGGCTCTACCCACGTGACATACGGGCATCCAATCAGACAAAAATCCCAAACATCGATCATTCTCTCATCCAGCAATCGTCCGATCAACATGCCACACACCCGATGTCACTCCATACGCCGTCTAACGTTCATCTTTCGTCATCGGCGTCTCATCCTCTTCCTCATCTCCCTCATCATCATCGTCAGCGGATTCTTCGCGCCTTCCCTCCTTTTCTCTCGTCTCTCATCCGCCCAAACATCATCAAATCAGAACGCGCAATTCGAGGTGATCGAACTCAAGCCAGGCGCACGATCCCTCGAACAAGAAGGCGCGAACATCATACAGAATCGCATCTCGGAGCTTGAGCGACTGCGCACGAGCGTGCGCAACGAACTGCGCAGTCTGGAGCGACGCAGGCAGGACGCACAGCGTCGAACGCAAGCCGAGGTATCGGCACTCGAGCACGCACGTTCGCAGCGCGAAAAAATCGCGAAGGAAACGTCGAGGGCGCAGCGAGAGCTTCGATCGGTGAGAATGGCGCTGCGGCAGGCGAATGCGATCAATGCGCAAGTCGGTGGAGATGTCGAGAAGGCTGTAGGGCTGGAAAACGCGGCGGTCGCCGGTCGGGGTGAGCTGATTGAGGCACTTCCGCCCCGACGAATTCTACTTCCGGTTGACGTCATTGATGTTAACCCCCTCCCGTCTAGTACGTTGTCTGCGGTCTGTCGTATGAGTGATTGCTTCGATTTCTCTCGGTGTTCGCTCACGGCGCCGTTCTCGTTCTACGTTTACTCCAAACGCGATTCCGGCCAAGATTCGCTTTATGACGTCATATACGGGCATTTGACGTCACTTGAATATTACACGTCGAAACCGCAGCACGCATGCGTGTATGTTGTGATATCGACTCGAAGCGAAGGGAAGGAGGACGACGTCGAGACGACGTTGCATGGATTGGAGTGGTGGGGAGGAGATGGTCACAATCACATTCTTCTTGATGTCGCTTCGGCTACCGGATCGACTCACACGTGGAATGGCATCAACATCGGACGAGCAATTTTAGCACAAAATTCATTTCCAGTACCGAAAAATTATCGTTCCAATTTTGATATCATCATTCCCCCCTTAGTCCGGGATGCATCTCCACCCATGTGGACCAACCTGCCTAACCAACTTCCTGCGTTTCGTAAGCATCTCTTGTATTTTCGAGGCGAATTCACGCCACGGTCTGACGATCTACAGTTGAAGACGACGTTCGACGATCTAATCAAGCTAAAGGAGAGCGGCCGTGGTGACTTATTTATATCAACGACATGTGGAGATGTTGCAGAGAAGAATCCATCGCAGGCAAGCGAGTGGGCACTGTGTGGATCGTCCTCACAACGACTCGCATCTCTCTCCCAATCGACGTATTCTCTTCTATTCATGTCGTCCACACAGCGTCACGTTCCCGGTCGCCAACCGTCTATCTCATTTCACACCCGACTCGTCGAGGCTCTTCAGAGTGGTGCGATTCCGGTGATTCTCGCGGACAACATTCCACTTCTTTTCGATGACGTTATCAACTGGAGTGAAGCCGCGTTGATATTTCCAGAGGCTCGAATCACCGAGTTAAACTTCATTCTTCGTGCGGTCGCCGAATCCGACGTTCTTCATTTACGATGGCAAGGACGCTTTCTATGGGAAACATACTTTAGTACAACGTCACGTATTATTGATACGATAATGGCAAACGTGAGGACTCGTATCGGGTTGCCTCCACCGGCGATTCCAGATCCGGTCGTGTCGGGCGTCTTCACTAACGGCAACACGATTCCGGACACCCTCCAGCCGTTTGACAACGGAGTGCCGATTCCTCTCGCTAACATCCACGTCACGTCTCCACAATTTCAGCACAACTTTTCTACTAGTTTATATCAATTGTGGAACCAGCCACCCGGTGCGCTCATTGGTATTACTCCTGTTACTCCGTTTGGTCCGACTCCACCTTCGGGGTTTCAATACATTGGCCCCATGCGAGGGTCTCATCTTCATCCGACTGTTCGGCAGGGTGGACCTTTGAATGGTCCCGAGTTTGAGGTGATGTTGGCAGGAAATGTGCCTAATGAGCAGTTCACGATCGTGTTGCTGACGTACGATAGAAATCAGGTGTTGATTGCTGCGCTGCAGAGACTGCAGCATTTGCAGTATTTACGGAGTGTTGTCGTTGTGTGGAATAATCGGGAGAAGCCGCCTGATTCGATGCAGTGGCCTGACATTGGGATTCCAACACATGTGAGAGTTTGTCTTGTTTGCTCCGTAGTTTGTGTTTGTCTGTCTGTTTGTGTCTGTTTGTCCACCTGTCTGTCCATTATTTGTCTGTCTCTGTCAATACTGTCTGTCTGTCTGTCTCTCCCTTTTTTTGTCAGTGTGTCTATTTGTCTGTCTGTGTTTGTTTGTCTATCTGTGTGTGTCTGTCTGTTTGTCTGTCCATCTGTCTGGCCATTTGTCTGTCTGTCTGTCTGTCTTTTGTCTGTCCATTTTTGTCTGTCTGTGTGTCTGTCTGTCAATACTGTCTGCCTGTATGTCCATCTGTCTGGCCATTTGTCAGTTTGTCTATCCATCTGTCTGGCCATTTTTTCGTCTGTCTGTCTGTCTGTCTCAAATACTGTCTGTCAGTCTGTCTCAATACTGTCTGTCTGTTGTCTATCCATGTTTGTCTGTCTGTCAATTTTTTCATGTGTTTGTCTGTCTGTCTGTTTGTCTGTCTGTCTGTTTGTCTGTCCATCCGTTTGTGTGTCTGTCTGTCTGTTCATCTGTCTGTCCATTTTTGTATGTATGTATGTATGTATATTTGTTGTCTTTCTGTCCATCTGTCTGTCTGTTTGTCTGTCTGTTTGTCTGCCCATATGTTTGTGTGTCTCCGTTTGTCTGTCCATCAGTCTGCCCATCTGTCTGTCTTGTTTTTAGTTTATGATTATCTTTTTAAAATAATTCACAACGTACTTGTACATCTTCAGGTTGTAAATCCCTCCAAGAACAGTCTTAATAATCGTTTCATCCCTTTCAAAGAGATTGAAACAGAAGCAGTCCTGTCTATGGACGACGATGCTCACTTACGACATGACGAGATCCTCCTAGCATTTCGGTATCCTAACCCATCCATCACTGTTGCATTGCTCTATCCTCATATCTCTGTGTTGCATGCATAACAGAGTCTGGAGAGAAAACAGAGACAGGATAGTTGGTTTTCCTGGCCGTTTCCATGCGTGGGATGCTCGTCATCCAGGGTCATGGAATTATAATGCTAACTATTCGTGTGAGCTGTCGATGGTCCTCACTGGAGCCGCATTTCTTCACAAAGTAAGCAGCCGACTGCCGGATTAATTAATTAGTATGTAATATTTGTATTGATATCAATGGTAATAATTATGAAGTACTATTGATAATCATATTTATATTATATATAATAGTTATTAATGAAGTTGTTGATATTAATAGTATTTTGGTGGGTAAATGTTAATATTTGTGTGCAGTATTATTTGTACATGTACACGTACTACATGCCGAACGTTGTCCGGCTCAAGGTTGATGAGTATATGAATTGTGAGGACATTGCAATGAATTTCTTGGTGTCACACATGACTCGTAAACCGCCAGTCAAGGTACTCATTTCAGTGTGTCTGTCTGTCTGTCTGTCTGTCTGTGTGTGTGTGTGTGTGCATGCATGTGTGTGTGTGTGTGCATGCGTGTGTGTGTGTGTGTGTGTGTGTGTGTGTGTGTGTGTGTGTGTGTGCATGTGTATACATGTGTGTGTATACATGTGTGTGTATACATGTGTGTCAGTGTGTGTGTATACATGTGTGTGTGTGTGCGCGTGTGTGTGTGTGTGTGTGTGTGTGTGTGTGTGTGTGTGTGTGTGTATACATGTGTGTGTGCATGTGTGTGTGCATGTGTGTGTGCATGTGTGTGTGCATGTGTGTGTGTGTGCACTTGCGTGTGTTCCTCCCATGTGTTGCCCCTGCACTATCATTTTCTATTAGGTTACCTCTCGCTGGACATTTCGATGCCCTGGGTGTCCAGACACACTTTCTGGCGATAACACTCACTTTACAGAACGGCACGTCTGCATCAACTTTTTTGTCCAAGTGTACGGCTACATGCCTCTTCTCAACACCCAGTTTCGAGCCGATTCGGTCCTCTTCAAAACACGAATATCTCACGACAGAACTAAATGTTTCAAATTTATCTAACACAACAATACAATACAGTACAATACAATACAATATAATTAGAGAGACTCAGAGTATGAACGACATCAATGCAGACGTGATGTTTTATCGGAGGTCATACATATTTGTATATTGATTAATATTAATTGGTTGATATAGTTTTCTTCTTTGAAGACAAAATTGAAATAAATGGTTTAGTGTTAGTGAGACTTGTACATTGCAGTGCCAAATTACTATTTAATATTAAAGTCAATTAATGATGCAGTCACGTGATCAAGTTTGTCTGGGAAGATGGTGTGAAGTTTTGTGGTCCATGTGCTTTTTTAGTCAACGTCAACGTGTCACAAACATTAAAATATTAAAGTTTTATTATTTATTTGGTCACGTGTTAAGCAGTGTCCGTACGTTAACGTACGTTACAGGAAACGTTAACGTGCGTTACAGGAAATCTGTGTTCACGCTTCCTGGTAATTACAACACGACTAAGCTCATGAATGTAGTAACACAGGAAGTTTGTAACTGTTGACATTAATATATTCCTCACAGAAGAACGAAATTACACGTTATCTGCATCAGTCCGATACCTTCATCCGGGAACAGAAAGGCGTAACTAGGCTAATCCACTGTCACACTCACAAAGCTCCAGAAAAAACGCAAAATAGCGAAGTTTAAATCTCAACACCACTCAAAACTATTCACTGCAAGTAAGTCTCTTCATCTTTCTACACGTACTCTCTCTCTGTACTGTACAATGCGCGGACGGCTGCCACGCAACCCGCCACCATCATCATCTACGCCAATCTATCTGTACAAAGGCATAGTCTTCTGTCTTATCTAAACCTCGGCATCCAACGTGCGAGCGGACGCCAACGAACGAATCTGCTGCCCGTCGACGTGAACCTGAGCTGCCGCTTTTACTGTACTCGAGTTCATTGATGGCATCGGCATCAACATTGAGCTGAGAGATAGTCGGCGGGCGGCAGTCGGGAAAGGTCCGAATGACTGAATCGGCCCAAAGGTGTCCTCCTCTGTTTCTTGGCCGGTGACGTTGACTTTCCCGCCCGGTCTCTTGCAGCCATTCCCACGGCATAGTGAGACGGGAATGACACCATAGACGTAGACAAACAGGGCGGGGACGACAACACCGACGGCTACTGTGGCGACAAGGGGAGCAGCGATGGTGGAGAGAGTGACAGCGCCGGCCATTGCTAGACGACGTTTGTGTTTTGAGCGAAATGACATCTCGCCGATCTGTGACACACAAAGTGACTTAGTGAGATGATTTAGTAGCCATAGAATACAGACAGACAGACAGACAGACAGAGTCTACTTAGGGACATCTTGGGTCCTAGTTCTCTTAGAACTTGCTGATTCTTAGGGTAGACTGTAATAGTGTCTTGTATAAGAAATATACGTATTGACTGACTGACAGACAGACAGATAGACCAAAGTACGTACAGATGGAGGCTAAATCCTCTACAACACAATGTCCTCATCAGTCCAATTAACTACACACGTGCTTGCTCCTTTACTAAAAAAAAGTAAAGGCCAAATGGCCTTGGAAAAACACAAATTAACTAGCATCATCTAAAAGTCTCTCCACTTTCCTGTAGATGACTCGAGCATTACAAACAAACAGCCAGCCAGCCAGCCAGTCAGTCAGACACACACACACACACACACACACACACACACACACACACACACACACACACACACAAGCTGACTGTGTCTTCCCTGGAGAAATGTACTAGTAATGCGTGAACCTCCATCGAGCATCGCTTCAAATGAAAGGTACGAAGCAATACTCATTGGGAGTAGCTTCTGTCCAGAGTGTACATATGCAGAGTGTATCCGAACACCGCAGCAGCAGCAGCAGCAGCAGCAGCAGCAGCAGCAGCCGACGGCTCCTTCCACCGACCATAGACAGAATAGAAGCCGTCTAAACTGTCTATATAAATACATATTGTATCAATTTCCGTACATTAGCTACTGTACAGTGTATGGTTAGCAAGGAAGTCCCGTTTGTAGCTCAGCGCACTACTCTTCACGTTTGCGCATACTAGGGCAGCAAGATTGGATGCTAGTAGATTTTCAGGTTGTGCTACTTGAAACGTTTCTGTTGTTTCTGATCAAGAATTTACGTCTTTCCAGCTAGATGTTCTCTCATGCCGAACAGCGCCTAGTGATTGGCTGCCCGGCCATTGTCCCTCGTTGCCCGAGTTCGACACACAAAAAAAAGAATGGTCACTCACTTGCATACCATACATTCCTGTAGCGTGACACCCATATATGGTCATTTTTTGGGGTACATAGTCAGCTAGCCACAGAGATTTAGGCAAATAGAACCCAGTTAATATACCACTACATGCAAGTCACGTGACTTCTTTGAAGTCCCCTCCCTTTGACTTGTAGCTTTCAACAAGAACATACAACAGAGACTATCAAAGTAGCTTGCATTAAACTAAAGCTGAACTCAGTAGCTTGTTTGCATTTAGTGTTACAAACACCCACCCACAGCCAGTATCATGGCAGTACCACTTCCTCCCCATTCCCTTATCAAAACAGGAAACCTCCAATAATCACTCCACCCACATCTAAAACCCCAACTATGCATAATGCAAGACAGACCTCCAACCATCCCAGCAAGCCACTTACAACACTCTCACCCAACACAACATCTCAATCAACTTCCTTTCACACACTCAAGTTCTCAAGAAAGACCTAGTGCCCACATGACCACATTATGGGAACACACTCAATACATCCAAAACACACCAACACAAAAGTCCTGCCCATTTGCTACTAAACTGTGTACCAATAACTTTGGTTGCATGAGTGTCATTAGCAAATGAAATGTGTGCCTCTATAGCCACCAGTTGTGTCTAACACAGAGACACAAAACTTGATGCAAAACCACACTGTAAAACAACATCAACCAATGAATCCTACTAAAACCCTAGCAGAGAAGCAATAGGTAGAGTGTAGGATGTTGCACCTGATGTGGTCATAACTAATAGCTCCTGTATGCAGAGAGACATCCTAATGACAAATACGACTTCAATAAGGTCAAATATCCATGAGAGTAGGGAATCCATAGAGACTCTAGTGTGACACATAGATGTACATTAGTCAGGTAGTTAGAATTGTGGACTTCCTCTCTAATTCGTGATGATGTCACTGCAGCCTCATTGATGTCATGTTTCTCCACTGTCCATTTGGAGTTTGGTAATGAAATCAGGGGATAATTGTTGAAGTACGTACAGAAACTCATAAAGAAACTCATAGAAACGATGATGAGGCCTGTAGTGGTAATAACTGGTGAGGACTTGGGGCATCAGAGAATCAGGTGTTACATAGTGATACACCACATGACATGATCTACTAGTGAGTGCATAACATACCTACAGCAAGTGCACGTTTGCACACATCATGCACACACACACAGACACACACACACAGACACACACACACAGACAGACAGACAGACAGACACACACACACACACACACACACACACACACACACACACACACACACACACACACACACACACAGAAACACACTTAAAATAATGTGCCAGCCTCTCATTAAAGTCTCAATTGACTGTCCATTGACATCAGCACATTCGGGCTTCTCGTGTTTTTCTAATAAACCATTCCTTGCTTTTCCTCATACAAATCTAAGTGTCCGACGTCAACCCAAATGCATTTGTGCAGCTGGCTGTCTGATTACCAATCATTATACCATCTACCTCATTCAATAACCATTTGACCTCTTGCCAATACTGACTAGCAGGAATATCTCCCAAGTTCTCAGTTATAACCTTAAGCATCAATATTCTAACCATTACTTCCACCTAAGGTCACCAACAAAAGGAAATACCCAACTGTGGACAAACAAAGTTTCCACGAAACTATTTCCTTCATCAAATTTGGTGTCAAGGAACAAGGAAGAGAAGACAAGACAAACACCACTATAGATGATGAAACAAGAACAGTCAGTATGTTATAAAGATGTAAGAACTAAAACATTTCCGGTGCTTGCAGGGATGTAGGTACATATTAGTATATAGTGATCTATACTTCATGAATGATTCAACTTCAGTTATGCTAATAGACTAACAGTCAGAGGACAATCACACCCTCACTTGACTTTTCTACTTACAAATAGATCTAGTATCACCAAGTACCAATGGCATGAAGTCATCCAAGGGCAACACCTAACAAACATACTTGTACAACACTGTACTCACCCTGTGCCCAACATAGGCTGGTATCCCAACGACCAATGCTGGAGCTCCGACTGCTGCCAGGAGAGCGATCCCAAATGGTGCTGCCAGTAGTGTTCCCATTTGCCACATAATTCGTTTGCGTCGACTCCATGGCTTCTTACCCCAGAATGTGCAGCCTGAGGGGCTAAACAAATGGCAACAGAGCAGATGAGAGGAAGTAGAGAGGGAGTGAGGAAAGAGACAGACACACACGTTATGAGACACACATTAAGGGACACACTGTGAGTGAGTGACACTCTGTAGGACACAATACTTTCTATTCATTTAGAGGTGCGAAGACAGGATCACTGACAACCACACACAATAACCCTTTATTGCAAATAACAATCATTCCACTGAGTGACTCGCACTCTCACTGATCCATACCAATAGGTTCATATTCATACCTCAGGTAGTGAAGATCCGTGATCTCCCTCATGCACAGCCAACAGAAATCAACGCCACACACAAAGCACGTCATATGATTACAGGTTCCATCCTGAACTTTAGATACAAGCGTTTTACAACGCGGACACGGCTTGATCTCCTCTGGCGACGACAACGCCTCCGTGCGAGTCACCAACTCGCTCAGCTCGCTCGGCGAATTGGCGGCATTCTGACTGTGCAACCTCCGGCTCTCGTCACACGTCATATTCGGATGCCATCTCTGCTTGCAATGGTAACAAAACGACGTGCCACAGCCGTCACGTTGACACACAAGTCGCGGACAACCCGCACAATTAGACGCAATTACACCGTAGGAACAATCCGGTGCCGGACAGTAGCGCAGGTCGGTCTCCTGCACGAGAACGCGTCGCAGCGTGAAGTCCTCATACTTCGCCATCAGCTGCTCGACCGTCAGGCGGTCGTGACTTCGTTCGAGTACTCGTCTGATGTCATGCGGATGAAACTTTACAGGACACTCCGGACACGACACGCTGATGCGTCCCTCGCTGATCTCCTGCGACATATAGCGGGATAAACAGTCATAACAGGCTCGATGCTCGACACACTCTGCTGCCCCGCTCATTTCCTCGCCACTTTTTTGCTCGAAACAAATGGGGCAGAGCGATGAGAGATTAGTAATTCCGGAATTCGATTTCTCCGCCGTCGTTTCGTCTTCTTCTAGCGTTAGAGCGGCGGAGTCCTTGTGAGTCATGACAACCACTTTAGGCGGTTGAGTCTCTTCTTGCTGCTTTTGGTCTTTTCTTTCTTTCCGACGACGCCAAAATGCGAGGCGACGTATGCCGCGTCGTTTTTTCGACTCGTTCGTCATGTTGTTGTCGTGAGGAGCTCGACGCGACGTCTTCGAAGTCGAGCTGAGTGAAACTGAGAGGAGCGGTTGATTTAGATTGACGTCACATTGACGTCACATTTACGCATTTCCAATAGCGGGGCGGGGCGTGCGTAATCAGCTGAGTCACAAAACCGGCTTCGTCGACTCTTCGTACATTCGCGCAAACCGCAAAAAAGATTGCCGGCGTCGTCATTGGTTGCCCGCAAGGCGCACTTGCTACACCAACTCCACAAAGAATGCCGCACTTACTAATTAATTATTTTATTGAAATCAATTACTTTAATCAAGTGGGCGGGTAAAATTAATCACGTGATTAACACGTGAACATAACAAAAATATGCACACCTGAAACTGTATTCGCAAACCGGAAGCAATGCAGAGGTAATAGTCAGTACGCGTGCGTGCGTGCTTGCAGCGGATTCCATTGCGAAGTCATAGGCGACAGGGTGAGGAGCGTTGATGACAAGACTCTAGGACAAGAAACGAACGATGAAACCGACAGTTCTGCTGTTGCTCTTGGCAACGTTAGGGAAAGGTGAGTGGCCAGTGTGTTGCTACATGCCCGACACGGATCTAGACAGGTAGACAGCTTGGTACTAGCACTCCACAATAGATGGCACTCATCTTAGATACATAAGACCACTTCTCAAACTATGCGCATAACGTGCCTATGTTTGCTTGCTCGTCTAGTCCGTGAGAAATATTTGTTTCGTCTTCGTACGCTACTTACGCATTGACATAGAATTGCAAGCGGTAGCGCAGACGCGTCGTCGGTCGCATACAAACAGATACACGTCATAGACAAACTAGCATGACTGTGTTCGCTAAAGAATCCTCATTGACTTCATTTGCGATGCGATGTATCCGTGTCGCTAAGCCGAGGAATTCGCGTGGGACTATCTGCCTGGTACAGAACACCGCGAAGCCATTGGGCGTCGACTTATTTTTGTTCTAGTGGAAGCGTTCATGTGTGTCGTATTTTGTCGCATTTCTCTCAAGCTTACTGACTTTCGCGCACACTAGCTATGAAATGCGCGTGCGCCAGAGCGCCTTTCAGGTAAGAGACTTGAGAGAAATATGCGTGGGTGACAGCGCGGAGCGCCTTTCCAGTAACTTGAGAAATCTTTGCGGGCAGTGCTTGTTTTAGTCTAGCTTGTTTGGACTGTACACCCCGTATCAACAATCTACAGTGCATCCTAGATATCACAATTTCTGTGTCTCCCGCCTTTTGCATCAAAGAAACAGAAAGCTCAAAGAACATCAAAGAAACAGACTTGTGTTCAGGATTTTTTCTCGTTACTCTATCTTGAATATGAATTATGAATTAGTACAAATAGGTAGCTGTTGATGACTGACATGAATAAGTGTGGAAAGGGTGTGGTCTTGTACAGTAGGGAAATCAGTTGTTATTTATTTATCAACATCGGACTCTCGATTTTCCGGACTTCTAATCTGTCTCCAGAGAAGTTTGTGTAATCAAGGGTGTACCCTAGTAGTACAGTACGTTTGTTCACATCCATATACGTATTAAAGTTTGTGACAGACAGACACACATGCAAACACCTCTGAAAACATTACGACCTTCACAACCTTGCTCTGCTGTGCTACGTGCATACCTCTCAACTCTCATGATTTCATTGTGAGACTCACGATTTACGGGCATGTCTCATGATTTGTGCCCAATTCTCACGATTGCCAGTCCTTTCTCCCGACAAGCCTACCGTGAGATACTCTGACAGAGACTTTGCAGTTGTGTAGCCCCATCTTTTCAGACATAGCGGATTCTTTGAACTATAACTCTCATATACGGCTCTGCTTGCTATATCTGGGGTATCCGGGTGGGGTAGCTCTAGATACGGCTCTGGCTAGCTGCTGTAAAAAGTAACGTTTGGAAGTTTGAGGCGAAGTTTTGGAATGCGCACAGAAATGTAACCACGCCTACTTTGGACACATGGTTTAATGGGCGTGGTCATTTACAAACGACAGTCTCATGATTTGGTGTGAAGAAAAGTTGAGAGGTTTGTACGTGGAATGTAAATATTATAAAGTCCACGACTTGCTACTGCTACTGGTGCTGCTGCTTCCTAGCAACATGTCTTTGGGCAAAAGTGACTGTTTCCTTCCTGGATTTGGTTTTTTGGGTCAAAACATAGCAAACACTGTTTTTTTCCAATTCCAAGTACATTTGCCACTAAACTTGGCAACAGTCCACTTTCACTTTCAAGGGCTTCCTTGGTGTCTGTTTCTCACTTGTCTTGTTACCGACGTGTGAAACACTAAGGAAGATATTGTAGTGCAAGCCAGTTACGTAACCAGCTCGACAATTTGCGAGGCAACCGCATAACATGTGACCTATTAAATAGATGTCTTGTATGTTTAATATAGTGGACGTGAATCATTGGTACTAAGTATTAGAGAAGCGCACGCCTTGTCAACTGGCCAGCATGGAAAACATAACATGCTATAAAATGACCTTATGTGCTTGCATTTAACATCTCTACACGTTGTACACAGTAGCACAGATGGAAAGACAGTAGAAACTACGAACTAAAGAAGTAGTGATAATAAACTTTTTGACTTTTTTTGTCATTCGTTTAGAAGTCTGCTCTCAGTGTACTGATTGTGAGAATGGAGGTGTATGTCAAATTGGCTTATGTTTTTGTCGTCCGGGTTTTTTTGGAGATAGGTGTGAGATCGAAATTCAGGAGTGCTTATCTAATCCGTGCCAGTCTGGAGGTGTGTGTAACGATCTAACTGGTGACTACAGTTGTTCGTGTGTTGATGGATTCATTGGCAAAAACTGTCAGACTAACGTTGACGAATGTGTATCGAATCCATGTGAAAACGATGCAACTTGTGAAGACTTGGTGAATGGGTATGATTGTCATTGTGCTGCTTTCTTTACCGGGGACGTCTGTAGCAGTGAGATTTTGGCTTGTGACTCAAATCCTTGCGCGAATAATGGAGCATGCGCTCGAACTGATGTGGGCAAGTTTAGTTGTAGTTGTTTATTTGGATATGAAGGAACCACGTGTGAGGATGAGGTTAACGCATGTCTTACAAATCCTTGTCTTATCAATGGAACTTGTGCAAAAACAGGCCCTGGAACCTTTTCGTGCCAATGTGATTTTGGATACACAGGACAGGTGTGTGGAAATGAAATCAATGCATGTGATACCATAGACACATGCAAGAATGGAGGATTATGCTCATCTACTGGACCCGGTTTGTTTTCTTGTGAATGCAAATTTGGTTATACTGGAGTGACATGTGATGCAGAGATTAATCCTTGTGATGACTCACCTTGTAATAATGGTGGATCATGTAAGTTTACAGGACCAGGACTGTCAGATTGTGTATGTCCGCAGTTCTACACTGGTGATGTGTGTGAGACTGTGATTGATGTGTGTGATTCAAGTCCATGCGAGAACGGTGGTACTTGTATGACAATTGAAATTGGTGTGTTCAACTGTTCTTGTGCCTTTGGATATAAAGGTGATATGTGTGATACCAGCATCAATCCATGTGAAGACAACATGTGTCAGAATGAAGGTACTTGCTCACATACTGGACCTAATAAATTCAATTGTACATGTAAGCCTGGCTATGAGGGTGACACATGTGATAAAGAGATCAATCCATGTGATGAGAACGTATGTCACAATGAAGGTACTTGTTCACATACCGGACCTGGTAAATTCAATTGTACATGTAAGCCTGGCTATGAGGGTGACACATGTAATAAAGAGATCAATCCATGTGATGAGAACGTGTGTCACAATGAAGGTACTTGTTCACATACCGGACCTGGTAAATTCAATTGTACATGTAAGCCTGGCTATGAGGGTGACACATGTAATAAAGAGATCAATCCATGTGATGAGAACGTGTGTCACAATGAAGGTACTTGTTCACATACTGGACCTGGTAAATTCAATTGTACATGTAAGCCTGGCTATGAGGGTGACACATGTGATAAAGAGATCAATCCATGTGATGAGAACGTGTGTCACAATGAAGGTACTTGTTCACATACTGGACCTGGTAAATTCAATTGTACATGTAAGCCTGGCTATGAGGGTGACACATGTGATAAAGAGATCAATCCATGTGATGAGAACGTGTGTCACAATGAAAGTACTTGTTCACATACTGGACCTGGTAAATTCAATTGTACATGTAAGCCTGGCTATGAGGGTGACACATGTGATAAAGAGATCAATCCATGTGATGAGAACGTGTGTCACAATGAAAGTACTTGTTCACATACTGGACCTGGTAAATTCAATTGTACATGCAAGCCTGGCTATGAGGGTGACACATGTGATAAAGAGATCAATCCATGTGATGAGAACATGTGTCACAATGAAGGTACTTGTTCACATACTGGACCTGGTAAATTCAATTGTACATGTAAGCCTGGCTATGAGGGTGACACATGTGATAAAGAGATCAATCCATGTGATGAGAACGTGTGTCACAATGAAAGTACTTGTTCACATACTGGACCTGGTAAATTCAATTGTACATGTAAGCCTGGCTATGAGGGTGACACATGTGATAAAGAGATCAATCCATGTGATGAGAACGTGTGTCACAATGAAGGTACTACTTGTTCACATACTGGACCTGGTAAATTCAGTTGTACATGTAAGCCTGGCTATGAGGGTGACCCATGTGTGGAGATCGATCCGTGTAATAGTGATCCATGCATCAATGGTGGTACATGCAATAAGACAGCACATTATGTATTCAGCTGTATCTGTATGGATGGTTATGCTGGTGACATCTGTGAAAATCAGACCAATCGTTGTGATAGTAATTCATGCTTAAATGGTGGAACATGCAATCAGACTGGACATAATGCTTACAGCTGCCTTTGTGGTGAGGGGTATATGGGAGATACATGTGAGAAAGAGATCGATCATTGTGACAGCAGTTCGTGTGAGAATGGAGGAACATGTAATAAGACTGGGCCAGGGATGTCAGAGTGTGTATGTCCAAATTTCTATACGGGTGAAGTATGTGAGACAGTGATTGATGTGTGTCATTCAAATCTTTGTCAGAACAATGGTAGTTGTACGACTATTGCAGTTGGCACATTCAACTGTTCTTGTGCATTTGGATATAAAGGAAATTTATGTGAAGCAGAGATTGATCCATGTGAAGACAACGTGTGTCACAATGAAGGTAATTGTTCGCATACTGGACCTGGTAAATTCAATTGTACATGTAAGCCTGGCTATGAGGGTAACACATGTAATAGAGAGATCAATCCATGTGGTGACAACGTGTGTCACAATGAAGGTAATTGTTCGCATACTGGACCTGGTAAATTCAATTGTACATGTAAGCCTGGCTATGAGGGTGACACATGTTCTGTAGAGATTGATCCATGTGATAGTAATCCATGTGAGAAGGGAGGAACATGTACACGAACGTCACATCTCGAGTTCAGTTGTGTGTGTGCGGAGGGCTATACTGGAGCGACTTGTGTTGCAGAGATTCCTATAATGACAACACTGCAATCAACATTGTATTCAACAATATCATCTACCATCAAGCCAACTTCAACGTTTGTTCCATCTTCTCCAAGTACGACACCAACAGTTACATTAACATCTAGTCGTTCAATCATACCACCTTTTCCACCACCTCCTCCTTCTCCAAGTATGACACCATCACCTTCTCCTCCTCCTCCTCCTCCAAGTATGACACCATCTGTAACAGTTACACCAACCTCTGTTACTTCAAGTCCATCACCTCCATCACCACCTCCTCCTCCTCCTCCTCCAAGTATGACACCATCTGTAACAGTTGCACCAACCTCTGTTACTTCAAGTCCACCACCTCCATCACCACCTCCTCCTCCAAGTTTAACTGTAACTGTACAACCAACGCCATCTCGGCGTCCTCCTCCACCATTTCCACCTCCCTTTCCTCCAAGTTTACAGACAGTGACCGTCACGTCTACACCAACAGTAAGTGTGCCTGACACTCCAACAATCACTGTGTCTGTCAGCCCAACAATCACTGTGTCTGTCAGCCCAACATTTCGTCCACGTCCTCCACCAGTTCCACCTCCTCCTCCTCCCTCTATTTTTCCAACTATGTCTGTTACCTCAACTTCTGTTCCAAC
>NC_085104.1:559016-594016 GCF_963422355.1 Corticium candelabrum
AAATAGGTTAAACTATCATGGCCATGTTCTCATGCAGTTTGTATATTGTGTTTGTGTTTAAACAGGATCTCTTAGCATCGACAATGGCGTCGCTGTGACGGGATCTTCTGGAGGCTCGTTTACTCTCCTCGACGTTGACCTTCCATGGTACGTTGGAGGAGTAGCCGACTTTAGTACAATCAACAACGCTGCTAGTTTCCGTTCAAGTTTCACCGGCTGCATCGACCAGGTAAACGCAACACAAAAGGCTAACATCTGCTGTCCATCATTATTCGTGTGTTGACTGTAGGTGACTGCTAATGGTGTGACTGTTGACTTTGGAAAGGCTGTAAGCGGACGAGCAGATAAATGTGAACCAGACGATCCGTGCACGAATGTGACGTGCCTCAACGACGGCGTCTGCAGACCCGATTTTGCTTCGGAATCGTTCTCGTGTCACTGCCAGGTCGGATTCACTGGCCAACTGTGTGAAACAAACGTCGATCCGTGCTCGCTGTCGCTCTGCCGGAATGGTGGTTTGTGTCAAGCTTCGGGCAGCAACTTTTCATGCAACTGTCCTGATGAGTTTGATGGCGAGTTCTGTGAACGAGCAAGGCATCTGTGCAACGAGACAATCAATGGAGTGTCGTACCATAAGTGTGCTGACGATAGGTATTGTCATTATGATGTTGCATCTCACACTTATCGTTGCGCGTGTCCAATCAATAAACTTGGAGAGTTTTGTGAACAAGGTGATGAACACGTGTCATTTTGTGTGTTTTTGATGTAATTGATTTTTGATATCAATCATTGTCATTTTTGTGTGATGTAATTGATTTTTGATATCAATCAGTTTGTCATTGTGTATGATGTAATTGATTTTTTGATATCAATTATTTTGTCATTTTGTGATGTAATTGATTTTTGATATCAATCATTTTGTCATTGTGTGTGATGTAATTGATTCTTGATATCAATTATCTGTCATTGTGTGATTAATTAGTTTTTGATATCAATCATTTTGTTATTTTGTGATGTAATTGATTTCTGATATCAATCATTTTGTCGTGTGTGTGTGTGATGTAATTGATTTTTGATATCAATCATTTTGTCATTGTGTGATGTAATTGATTTTTGATATCAATCATTTTGTCATTGTGTGTGTGATGTAATTGATTCTTGATATCAATTATCTGTCATTGTGTGATTAATTAGTTTTTGATATCAATCATTTTGTTATTTTGTGATGTAATTGATTTCTGATATCAATCATTTTGTCGTGTGTGTGTGTGATGTAATTGATTTTTTATATCAATCATTTTGTCATTGTGTGATGTAATTGATTTTTGATATCAATCATTTTGTTGTAGATAATACTGGCAAGGGTTCAGGACGATTTCATGGATTCAGTTATATTGAGTATGACCACTCGTTGTTGGCTTCATCTCTCATTACCAACTTTTCTATCACATTTAATACGACACAGTCAAGTGGGCTGTTAGTGTACCAACCTATGGTGAGACCATATCGTTGTGTGAGCGTTGAGTGGTTACTAGTGTGTGTAGGCAACTGTAATGCAATATGATGTTTTAGTCATGTAGCATGACACTAAGTAGTAGGATGTGAAACAGGCAGTATCCCAACACTCATGGCTATAGATATACAGTAGATAGAGAGATTAGATTAGGTAGACAGATATATACAGCAGGGTTCTTGCAATAGCCTGTGGTGCAGCACACTCCAGATGATTGCCCCACCCTCAGAAACGGTAGATAGGAGTCCAAAGTTTGATGGCTAGGGATTGTATGAAAATTTCATACTACAGTACTGAAACACAATACAATATTACTTAGTAAAGGTGACATTAGCCACAAATCCAGGCTCTTACAAGAGACCGCGGGATAATAGCCTAGCTCTGTACCTACTTGTGGTAATTGCAGTCTGGTATGCGCTGACATTGATAGTTCCGGATGCTCTTCCCGTGACACCGAAAGCACACCTCTCGTGACAATGCCCGGGAAGTGTAGCACCTAGAATCTACTCTAGACTAGTCATGGCTTCTTGCGAATCAACAACATTGGTCTGTGCATGTCAATCAGCGCTTGACTAGACAGACTTTCTGTATTTTTGTCCATAAAACTTGCGCATGCGCAACCTATGAACATCGCTAAGAAGGGCTGAGTGGCGGCCAAAGTTGATTTCCTTGCCAGGGCACTTGAACATATGTTACACGCAATAGCTACGACGTAAATATACCTCACTTAAGATCGGCTCAAGTGCGCATGCCCGACTTAGACATGGACCCACCCATCCCACCATGCTCCAAAAAATCTCTAGCGAGAACCCTGCATACAGTCATACATACATACATACATACATACAATATTATATACATACATACATACATACATACATACATACATACATACATACATACATACATACATACATACATACATATCTATGTGTAGTTGTACTTGAAGAAATAATATATGATTCTCTACATACATACATACATACATACAATATTATATACATACGTACACACATACATACATACATACATATAGTATTATATACATACGTACACGTACAGACATACATACATACATACATACATACATACGTACACGTACATACATACATACGTACACGTACATACATACATACATACATACATACGTACACGTACAAACATACATACATACATACATACACATACATACATACATACACATACATACATACATCCATACACATACGTACATACAGAGATAGGTAGATACGAAAATCATCAAGTTGTCCAAATTTATGCAACTGTGTGGCAAGGGTTATTCTAATGTGAGAAACTCTTGACTCGCATTGTGATGCATATTAGTATCACAAGAGTGTACAAAACTCTACAGTCTTCACAATTTTCCGCCATTCTTGTGAGATACGCAGTAATGTTCTTACTGATTACATATGTATCATATTAATATTAATGACTAATTCCAACTCCTTGGAGTTACAATTTAGGCACCTGCTGTAGATATATGCAACAACATTGCATTGTGTATGGCATTTTAATCCATTTTGTCATTCGCTTTGCAGACTGAAGATGATTATTTAGCTCTTGGCATCTTTGGTGGGAAAGTCGAGTTTCGGTATTTTCGTTTGGTCGCTCAGTTAGTTGTCACATTGTTTATGATAATTTATGCCCATAGGTTTGACCTTGGGACGGGTATTGGTCTAGTGTCTACCACTGTTGATATCAATGATGGTGTTGCACATACTGTGTCCGTGTTTCGGTGAGTGGATTTGATCGAAACGTCTCTTTGGTGTTTGTAATGTGTGATGGTTTGTTCACAGACGAGAGAAGGTTGCGACTGTGAATGTGGATGGCAGAGAGTTTACTGGTCAGTCGCCTGGATTTTTTACAAGGTTGAATACGGAAGCAAACGTGTATGTTGGTAAGTGACAGTTGCCTGCCGGTCCCGTTGTCTCTCCATCTGTCTACTTGTTTGTGGACAAGCAGCCATGTTTCTCAGCTTGTATGTCTGTTTGTTTGTTTGTTTTTATGTATGTCTGTTTCTTTGCGTGTGTGGATGTCTGTCTGTTTGATTGGCTGTCTGTTTCTTTGTCTGTCTGTTTCTTTGTCTGTTTGTTTCTTTGTCAGTCTGTTTCTGTTTTGTTTGTTTGTTTGTCTGTCTGTCTGTTTCTTTGTCTGTCTGTTTCTTTGTCTGTCTGTCTGTTCTGTCTGTTTGTTTTGTCTGTTTGTCTGTTTGTTTTTCTGTTTGTTTTGTCTCTTTGTTTGTCTGTCTGTTTCTCTGTCTGTCTGTTTGTCTGTCTCTCTGTCTGTTTGTTTGTCTGACTTGTTTGTTTGTCTGTTTGTTTGTTTGTTTATCTGTTTGTCTGTCTATGTGTCTGTTTGTCTGTCTGTTTGTTTGTTTGTCTGTTTGTATGTCTGCCTGTTTGTTTGTCTGTCTGTTTGTTTATTTGTATGATTGCCTTGTTTCTATCTGTTTTGTTTGTCAGTTGTTTGTCTATTGATTTGTTCAGCTGTTTGTATGCATGCCAGTTTGTTTATCTACTTCTTTGTTTCTTTACTTTCATCCTCATCTCAACATCTTTTAGTTGCCACAGCCTTTGTTGCAATCTTGAGTATCACTTGACTTACTGTATGTGTTACAGGTGGGATATCAACTTCTGGAAGTGACTTTTCAGGATATGCAGATCACCTCAATGGACGTTATACACAAGGATTAGTTGGTTGTATCTTCAAGCTGTCACTACAAGGTTCAAATGACGAGATCACTCCACTGGGGGATCCTTTTTCAATTGGCGGCAGGGACGTCACAGAATGTAACTGAACAGCCAATTCTGCATGTTTTTGATTTCATCTGAAGTTGGGGGATTCGTATGGTAGTTAGTACATTGATCAACACGTGGGAGGGTGAGATTATAAGGATTATTCATATTGACGGCAGTTAGACTGCGGTCACGTTTCGTAGCTGTAAATGTCGTGGGCTCATATGAAAGTAGAGTTTGTCTAACGTTTTGTTCTCATTTTGTCGTGTACACTTCTGAAAAAAACTGAATGAGGAAGTCGTTGATCAACGTTTTGTCGGGCATCTTGGCTACCATGCCATAGACACCGGCTAAACCTTTTGTTGAGAATTCCCTGTTTCCCTGCAATAGAGAACGAATTGGGTATCAGTTGTGGTGAGTACGACTATTGGTCAGTGTATGATTGCTGTGTACCCGTACGGTATCTGCTGCCTGTGTGAGAGCGGCAAGGAATTTGTCGGTGTGTGGTATGTGGTGCGGGAGCACCGAACAGTGAAGACAGTTTGGTAGTTGTTGTCGTTCCATTTTCCATCCTGAAAAACAGGAAATATCACGGGTGCAAAATCGTTGCTTTTATGTGACATACGCATCTTGCTTGCTGTTTACCTTGTGACTCCATCACTTCGGCTACAGCAAGGATGTCAACGTCGGGGTCGTTTGATCTGATAGCGAATGAAGTCATATGAGGTTGTCCAATGATGCACAAGCCCTGGCAGATGAGAAAACAATCATACAAGTTCACTGCAAGAAGTTGTGCTAATCATTATTGAACATAATGCTTTTGTAATGGTTGTCTGACTGATTGTTGTCGATAGTTTACTGGTTGATACTCAACATTTTTTCAACTCGAACGTCGAAAAACCAAACTGTGTTCTTGCTTCTATGATTGCAAAATATTTGTATATCAAGATCCTATTGGTTGCTGCTACAAAAGAGAATCGACCAACGATGTTGTAATCAGCAATTTCAGCGACCGAATATTTCAACTCTACTGTACAGTGTACTATCATTTCATAGGATCCCAGTCATGTTTGTAAAATCTTCGATCTACATTGCAACTCATTTTGTCAAACGGTCTATTTTGATCATTGATAGTGATTTGATAGGTAGGGGTCGGTGATGTAAGGGATTGACCACATCAAGTGTGCAGTGGTGTATCCAAGGAGAGGGCCCTCCTCTCCTCCTCTCCTCCCTCCCCTTCTCTCCTCCCTCCTCTCCTCCCTCCTCTCCTCCCTCCTCTCCTCCCTCCTCTCCTCCCTCCTCTCCTCCCTCCTCTCCTCCCTCCTCTCCTCCCTCCTCTCCTCCCTCCTCTCCTCCCTCCTCCTCTTCTCCTCCCTCCTTTCCCCCGTTGCCATTTGCTGTTAACTTGCCAGAGTGTACATTGTGTTGATACTTGCAATTGTCCAAAAGGTGATCGGATGCTATACGAGGCTGATGACTGATTTGATATCAATAATATTCTAATAGAATCTGCGCACGTCTCATAACGTTTGACTAATAAATATAAAAATTATCAACGTCTTTCACGAAACTGGGTGGGTGTGGTTTTTCAGTGGGCGTGGTTCGGCCCTCTCAAAATCCTTGATCTGCACGTGGTGTGTTAGAGCTTTCCAAGTATTATAAGGTTGAGGTGAAACAGTGATGTGAGTGTTTGATGAAACCATAACTTACTATTGAGAAAAACCGTAACAATAAAATATAAATTGCATTTCCTTGAAATAAGCTGTAGTGTTAGTTCAAGGAAATACGACAATTCACTTTTGTGTCTGTCTGTAACCACTTTTCTGTGAATTACTAAATTGGTAGGTAATAGTAACGATCAATGACCTCGGATCTGTACTGTACCTTGATATCTTCAATAGTGGATTTCATCTTATTTGTTGTATTCATTAGCTGTTGAGCATTACGCATGTAACCATCCACACCCATAGATCTCAGTGCTGCCCATGAAGAGGCAATGTTTGCTCCTATAGATCATTCAATAGACAAACGGATATTGTTTGTACGGATATCATTTGCTGCTTTTGTATGCGAGTGTCTTGACTTGAGGACGTACCTGGTCGTGTTCCTGCCAACCCTGGGGACGCAAACAAACCTCCTGGCCACTCGGAGTAGGCAAAATATTGATACTTCCTGATGTCATTACTTCGATAGAGCAGAACACTGGAACCCTGAAAGTGGACACTTGTTGAGACTTTGTGCTGTGGAAACGTTAGGGAAAAACATTGACCTTTAAACCAAATCCGTATTTATGTATGTCTGCTGACATGGAGGTAACTGCAGCAACCCTGAAGTCAAATATGGGCACTTCGTAACCCAATTTTTCCACCCTGTTGAACATGATTAGAATGTTATGACTAAATAAAGGTCGTGAAGTGAAATGACGTACCAGGGAAGCATGAAACCTCCAAAACAAGCATCGACGTGAAGCGGGAGACCAAATTCATTCGCAATTTTTCCAATCTTGTCTATCGGGTCGACAATGCCGTGGCAGTATTGAGGAGCAGAAGCCACGAGGAGGATAGTGTTGGGTGTTATTGCCTACAGAATGTATTCTAATCAATCAGTACAAGACCACAACAGCTTACAGTCACAAGCCATAGGTACACCATATTACAAGCCACAGTATCCATACGTCAGCACACGCTCTCTTTAGTAGCAGATCAATTAAGTTACAGGAGGAAGACTAGAAACAATGAGTCACTAGTCAAACTCTCAATGCTTACTGCTTTGTATAGACCAAGATTAGGACAGAAGTTGTCGTCAAGTGGAGTGTGAACGATCTTGACATCGAAGTATTTCGCTGCTTTGACGAACGCTGGATGGACCGTAATAGGAGCGACCTATAGACAAGGAGATGCCATGAATGGCTGTGATGTAACTGATTTTGAGAATTACTATTTCTGGGTTTGTGATGTGAGGGAAGAGCGTCCGGGCACGATCTCGATATGTCTTCACAGCTAAAAGGATGCTTTCACTGCCACCTACATAGAATAGTGGACTTATAATAAAATGTTATGCAGGAAATATATTAGGTGTATTATCAAGTTACTTAATTGGTAATTTACGTAATTGATTATTGCATTAGACTTGGTCTGTACCTGTTGTAATGTGTTTCATGCTTGTAGCTTCATATGACTTATATGTATGACTATATGTAGGTCTGATGTGTAGCGTAGCTTTGCCAGTTTCATAAACACTTGTGTGGTTGCTTGCCATTTGGGTTTATGAAAATAGTGTTGGGGTCACTTGTTATCATGAGACTCATTTACACTGACAAATATGCACACAAGTCATTAAGTCAGAATGTTGATGATTTGGTGCCTTGTGTCTTGCCAGAATGTGTACCTGCTTGAGTTGTTGTGATGTCAACACATTCATCAAGTCAGAAATCATGCATCCCTCAAATACTTACTTATTTTCAGGCCTAGTGGTTTAAGGTGGTTCGGCTGTGCACAGAGGGTCACTAAATCAGAGAAGGCAACTCTGTGTGTGTGTGTGTGTGTGTGTGTGTGTGTGTGTGTGTGTGTGTGTGTGTGTGTGTGTGTGTGTGTGTGTGTGTGTGGTGTGTGTGTGTGTGTGTGTGTGTGTGTGTGTGTGTGTGTGTGTGTGTGTGTGTGTGGTGTGTGTGTGTGTGTGTGTGTGTGGTGTGTGTGTGTGTGCGTTCGTTGTGTGGCATTCCTAGGTATGACCTTTGGTTGAAGGTGTGAAGGGACCGTTCAACTGGGAAATAATGTTGTGTAGATTCATTCAACAAGAACAAACTCAATGTCACTTTGTGGTAGGCAAACAGCCATTGCCCGTCAGGTTAGACATTCCTGTTTGGAGTGATATCAGTAAAGTATGTGGAACCCTTGATACTTGATGATTGACGCTGGCACCAGAACTCACTGAATAATTGAAGTTTTGTGTTACAAAAACAGATGATGGTCAAGATTGTTCTCGACTCGTTAGCGCTGAAGCATAAAATGAAGGTACTGTGTTTGTTTAACCTTCAAAGTTTGCTATATATACTGCAGGAAATGAATTGAATAGTTATTGATAAAACTGAAAGCTGAATATGTCTTCTCTATCATAGATCATATCAAGTATGGTGATGGGTGATGTCATTATGTCCTTGCTCGGGTGGCATGTTACCAGCATTTATGGAGGCAAGAGTTTTCTTATTTCAAAGCTAAGTTTGTAAGATGTGTGTGTGTGTGTGTGTGTGTGTGTGTGTGTGTGTGTGTGTGTGTGTGTGTGTGTGTGTGTGTGTGTGTGTGTGTGTGTGTGGTGTGGTGTGTGTGTGTGTGTGTGTGTGTGTGTGTGTGTGTGTGTGTGTGTGTGTGTGTGTGTGTGGTGTGTGGTGTGTGTGTGGTGAGTGTGTGGTGTGGTGTGTGTGTGGTGTGGTGTGTGTGTGTGTGTGTGTGTGTGTGTGTGTGTGTGTGTGTGTGTGTGTGTGTGTGTGTGTGTCACAGTGTGTTAGAAAGAGAGTATGTTACAAATATACATGCAGATTGACATTTAATTAATGTCTGTCTGCCTATTTACGTAAATGAACTTTTACAACAACAAAATTCATGAATGTTGGCATTCAATACCAGATGTCAGTAGTCCAACGACGTTGTGATCTCCATGCAACATACTCGCGGTCATCGCAACCGTTTCATTTTCAAATTTCCTCAGTGCCGGAAAAATCATCGGATTGAGAGCATTCTCGTGCATGAAGGCTCTCGAAAACTCGCCAACTAATCCATCATGACACTCTCCCGCAGCCGTGCCTTCAGAGAAAAGCTCGTATGCTCGTTGAATGCAGTCGTAGTGCTCGCCCTCGCTCGTGTAAACGTAGGCAAACACTCTTCCGTCTTCCAGCTTAACTTCCCGCCCTTTTAGATTGTGCATTTCAACTAGAAGTTGTTCGTGAGGAATCCCTGCATTTGCGAGGTTAGACAACATAAATAACCGCACGTGTCCACAGTTAGCTCAAGTACTAAGCATTCTCTCGACCTTTCTCCGGTATCCTAACAGCAACAGGTCGTGATGCGACTTGGCTTTCATCCGTCCGGTCGATTTGTCTGACAAAATCTCTAACTTTCGTCGCAAGCAAGACGTCGATGATGGTGTCGACGCCGGGAAAATCTCTGATTCGTTTGATGACCGCATTGAGCACGCCGGATGCTCCTTTTCGTAGAAACAGAGAGATGGTAACGATGCAGACGTAGGACAACAGTATGTGATTGAGTAGTTGCAACATGGCGCTCAAGTCAGACTCACGTGAGCGTGAAGGAGGCTTTGCGAAGAAATGAAGTTAGGAAAATGAGTTTAATGTGCATGTTTCAGGATGGTTATTTTAGGTGTGTCCTGTATTAATGGCATTCTGATATTAGGGACTAGGTAACGTGTGTTGCAACACCAGGTGGACTGGTGGGATTCCAGCTAATACAATTATTGCCACACTCTAGCAGCTTTCATGTAGATACGGAGAGTGTGTATAGATCCACTGTAGACTCTGAGTAGTTCTGTGCTCTCTAGCTACCAATGCTCGAGTCTTCGACTATCTAATTGACTTAGGCGTAGTCGTGGTCGGTAGGTTGCATTAGTGAGGTATCTGTCTGCTTATTGTGGCTCTATTGCGCCTTATTATTCGCATTGTGACGCTTTGTGTTGGGCTACATAGTTGACACGAGCATCTCATCCTCAACCGTGCCTACGCAGTGAACGTGGCGAGGGTCCCATTTCTAAAAAATTATTCTAGTTGGTGTATCTCTTGGTATAGAATTTTGTTGGTATGAGAAACCACTTCTGTTGCGTTAGTGTTGCTTTGCATAGGCAGAGAAGACAGCAAAGTGAGGGCAACGCGTGCCTCTAATTATCTAGACTGAGGTTGTAGGCGGTATGCGCGAAACGGTTATCTTGTGCAATCAACTGCAACCGTGCCATTCTACACAAACGTCGACCCATCGAAGCGGTCCCGTTCCCCACAACTACCGGATTATTGCTAAGAATCGAGGATGTCAGTGATATCGCCTAGTGGCAGCAGACCGTTCTCGACCAGTCAGATGGCTTTGGATTTCAAGAGTCAAAGGATGACGGAGATGGCAAGCATTCTGAAGGAGCATCAAGAGAAGCGCGCGAGAGAGTTCAAAATGGAAAAGAAACGACACGAATTCAACTGTTTCTTTGCTCTGACTGGCACTCCGGCACCCAGACAGGATCCGGGTGAGTGGCAACGCTACTGGACGAGTCAAAGAATCGAAGAGTGGAGCAAGTCGAGTGAAGACGCGTGTCGCAAGGACCTCAGCAGCGACTCGGGCATCTCTCTTTCCAACGAATTCGAAGGCGTCGAAAATGATGTCAGAGGTGAAGAACAATGCAAAAACCAGACGGCTCGTTTCCCGCCCGTTGTGTCAAAACCCTATAATCGCCCCGTCCTATGCACATACCAACCGAGACGTTCCGTATCCGCCACTGCGACTCGCAGAGCGACGCAAAGTGAAGTCGTTCGCCTCAATCTTGTGGAGAAATCCGACTGGTGCATTGCTAGCAGTCACTCGCTCACGGACGGTCACAGCAAATTGAGATGCGACGCCGGGAAGCTCTCGTCGCATTCGAGGAGGATAGTTTCTGAGCGGCTAGCGTCTTGTCGAGAATCAATATCCAAATGGAGTTGACTCATACACTGTGTATCGAGCGTCGCTCTTTCTAGATAAACTGTAAACTAGAGAAATACATACAGATACTCGCTCTTGACAGAGCAAGACTTTTCTATCAGCTATAAATCGTTGTACGCCATTTGAATTTCTATACGCATTTTCTATTGCTCGCAACTCACGTTTTCATACGTAATGCGTTCGTTAGTGTCTACTAGACAAGAGCAATACAATCAGCTTTACTAGAATAGTTAGTGTATTCTTAACTCATAAAATGCGTGCCTACACATCTACAGCCGACATACCACTGTATGTATTCGACAATCTACATCTTCGAGCGCTCGATCTAATCAGATTGTCACATATCACCGGCGAGAGGTTTGAAGCTGAAGCCCTTTCCTGTTGCGCAATAATTTTAGGTGCAGATAGCCTCGCGTCGCCAGACCCTTTCCCGCCGCGTCATGCTTACGATCGGGCGGGCGGGCGCGCGGCGCGGGAAGGTCGTTTAGCGCTACGTCCCCGCAAACTTGATTGCATACTATCTATACGCAGCAAGCCCGTACAGAGAGGAGGTTAGGGGGTGTTCGTACGAACCCCCCGCAGCTCCTTGGTGTTCCGCTGCTTGAGGCAATGGCATGTACGCATTCGACTGAGTAACTTCTAACGCTGTATCTAGGATTTCTACGCTACCCAACGTCTACATGGTTTCCCTTAGCATAATTACATACACAAGGCTCTTTGAAGTGTACACATGATAAAAGGACAAGCCATTATTAAATATCAGGCATTGTTGCAGGGCGACACGTGTCATTAAATAAAATGACAGGAAGTGTTCAGGTGCGATTCATAGCAGGGTACACGAGGACAGCTATAGTGCCCCTGAAAAAAGGATACTACGTTTGCCACCGGTAGAATGAATCGACCCGAAGAGCGGGAGAAAGCGAGGAAGAGGGCTGCTTCTGCTTGCAAAAGCATTGATGTGATGTTTGCGGCAAAGAGTCAGAAGACTGAAGAGTCTGAGAACAGGTTTTCTGTTGACGGGGAAAACACCATTGTTGCTTCCGAATCCGCCAACTCTGGTAGCGCCTGCTTGAATTTGCAATTGAGTCACACCACTTCTAGTTAGTAGATGGTCCACCATCGCCACACCCCCCGCCAAAGAGCCTGCGTACGGGCTTGCGCAATCAAGTTGGAAGGTTGGGCTGAACTACAAGCAAAGCTGGATATCAGAGCGTAGTCACCGTTACAAGTACGGAAAACGTACTAGAGCGATTTTGCAATCTCGTTGTTGAAGCAGAGTTCGGGTCGCGCGCAAACTGTAGAGTAGTGGCCCGGCATATCCGGGGAACAGCAGTTGTGTAGCCGGGTACTGTACTTGTGCAACGGACGTGAGACTGGAAGTCTAACAGAGTATTACCGTGAGTACACAACACTGGCGACGAGGATGGTCGATCAAGAACCACAAGCTAGCAACGGCAGAGCACAGATAGCAGACGCACCCCGTGGACCACTGCTAGGGAAGCCGAGTCGCTACGTTCCGGGAGGAGATTGGCCAAGCTATACGGAACAGATGGATTTCTTCTTCGTGGCTAATGGTGTGTCAAACGCGCAGCACAAGAAAGCAATCTTGCTGACGAATGTTCCCACAGAAACATTCCAATTGATCAAGGACCTGTTGGCGCCAACACCACCTAGCGACGGCGGCGTCACATATGAACAGATCGTACAGGTGGTAAAGGACCACGTCAAGCCCGAACAATCTCCTCTCGTGAGTCGTTATGAATTTGACACTAGGGTGCGTAAATCTACGGAGTCGGTGAGTGATTTTGTCAAAGTCCTCAGGCACCTAGCAGCAAAGTGCAAATTCCACGATGACCAAAGAAATGAGCGTCTCAGAGACAGATTCATAGCGGGTATCAAAGATGATCGGATGTTGAGGACGCTATTAGGAGAGACGTTGACGGACCTTACGTTTGACAAAGCCGTACAACGTTGTGTGGCAATGGAGCAAGCCAGTAGGGATGTGGAGACGCTCAGAGGAGAGGCAGGACTCCAACCACGACCACACGAAGACACGGTCGGGATGGCTGAGGTTCATCAAATGACAACGGGATCAACCACATGTTATCGATGCGGAGGAGCACATGAAGCCAGAGAGTGTCGATTTAGAACAGCTACATGTTTTCGTTGTCAAAAACAAGGACATGTACAAAGGATGTGCAGGACCAAACCAGGTCCAAGAAAAGAAGTCCAATCTGACAAGGGACCAATTCGGAAGGAAAATAAGAAGAAACCAGCGATGAAATGCCTGGAAGCATGGGAGAAGGAGGAACATAGTGAGAGTGACAGTGACTTGTACAACTTGTTCAGTCTTGGCAGAAACCACGTCATGGAGATGGTGCAGCAAGGAGGGCAGTCACTGGATACAGAAAAGGAACTGATCCCGTTCAACAGGAGGAGAAACGAATTGATTACACATCAGGGGGTCCTGATGTGGGGATCTCGAGTGGTGGTACCAACCAAGCTTAGAGCAAGGGTGTTGGAAACCTTGCATGAGGGCCATCCCGGGATGGTGAAAATGAAGGGTTTAGCTCGGTCATTCGTGTGGTGGCCGGGCATAGATGGAGACATTGAAAGAGAGGTTCGACACTGTGTAGGATGTCAAGAGAATGCGAGGACACCTGGTAGAGGGCCGCTCCATAGATGGGAGTACCCAGCTAAACCTTGGCAGAGGCTGCACGTAGATTTTGCAGGACCCCTCGACGGACAGATGTATCTTTTGGTCATCGATGCATACAGCAAATGGCCTGAAATTTTTTCCATGAGAAGCACCGTGGCTGAGGAGACAGTGGCAACTTTGCGGACATTGTTTGCTCGGTTGGGCCTACCTGACCAAGTAATATCAGATAACGGTCCACAGTTTACATCAGAGTGTTTCAGAATGTTCATGTGCAAGAATGGTATTCGACATGTCACGGGGGCACCATATCATCCCGCGACGAATGGTCAGGCGGAGCGTTTGGTGCAATCATTCAAGAGAGCCATGAAAGCAGAGAAAAGGGAGAGAACAGCACAACACAAACTGGATAGGTTTTTGCTTTCATATCGGAACTCCCCTCAGGCCACTACGGGACAGAGTCCGGCTCAGCTTTTGTTGGGTAGAAACATCAAGTCAAGACTGGACTTGGTTAAACCAAGTGTGGAACGGGAAGTCAACAGCAAACTGATACAAAACGAATATCGTCCGCCAAAGGGTTTTGCCAAAGGACAAGCGATCTGGTTTAGAAATTACCATCTGGGCCCCAAGTGGCTTGTCGGAACCGTCGAGGACCAAACTGGACCGGTGTCCTACAGAGTGGCAACGCCTACCAGAACACACAGGTTACACGCGGACCAAATGAGATCAGGGCCACATCCTGAGGGAGTCCCTAGCAAGGATACAGGTTCAAAGACAGAAGAGGTAGCGTTGTCTCAGCCATTACCAGGGCGAGAGCCAGTAACTGGGCAAGAGGGGGAAACACAGACACAACAAGAAATGGACAGCAGACAGGAAGCTCCTAACGAATGTCAGATACCAGAGCCACCCACACCAGTACCAGAAGGAGGAAATGCCACATGTACCAGGTCAGGGCGGAGAGTACTACCACCCGCTCGCTTGGCAGAATATGTTACGGACTATGCAAAGTGATTGGTTGTTTTAGCACTAGTTTTAGCGCTGTTGGGTTGCGTTGTTTCAGAATAGCACAGGGGGTGTAGAGTAGTGGCCCGGCATATCCGGGGAACAGCAGTTGTGTAGCCGGGTACTGTACTTGTGCAACGGACGTGAGACTGGAAGTCTAACAGAGTATTACCGTGAGTACACAACACAAACCAACTCGTCATCTTTCCTCAGGTCGAAGGCACCGAATAGGTTACGTTTTACACAAAACCAGGTTTGAACACGCGAGCGCTACATATCAGCGTGAAAACAGAGCGCACACGATGATCGCGTGGTAAGCAATAATTAGGTCACGTGATAAGTGCAAGCGCACAAAATGCAGTGCAGTCGGTCCCCTCATCTTTCCATGCGCATCCATGCCCATTTCATAACCCACGAGCACATTTTCTCAACGTCTCGTGAGTGTCTTCTAGCATTTTGATGGTAGCGAGGTTCCTACCGTTAGCTAGGCTCTAGTGTCCATTTGCTGCTAATACCTAGTGTTCTCATATCCAGCTTTACCTGTAGTTCAGACCAACCTTCTAACGTACAGTACAACACACCTTTAGCTAAGCAGGCAATCCATGTTGGTCTATCATTAATAGGTAAAGCTAAATAACATCTTTACATACCTTGAGCACTCCAGACAAAGTAAAAAAGGTAAGACATTTTGAATCATGTTCTGTTCATTCATGGCTTCCACAGCGCAGCCCCCTGCTCATAAACACCTTCATGCGCTACTGCAAATTGCCCAACAATGCCCTTTGAGCTTTGAACCGGTGTACACCTTTTGAACCAGTGCCTTTCTGCAGCTCTGGGCGCGCATGAGGTCCTGGGCACGAGGCTAGGCGTGGGCTGACGTGCTGCACATACCAAAACCACGCCTACTTTGTTATAACTGTCTGCCTCGTGATAGTTGGGAGCTCAACAGAAGAGCTGCTCCATCGACCATTCCGAGGAGAAACGTTTGCTTCACGACAGAGCGAGCAGCTCAGCTTCCAGGAGCAAAAAAATTCAGTGGGCGGAGCCAGTGCTGCAAGCATGGAATCACTTTGCGTGTCTATCTTCTCTGCATTGCTTATTGCTTGCCTCATATCGACGGCAGCACCGTTCAGCACCGGGCCTCCACTTTCAGCGTGCGTAAGCATGGCTCCGGATGCAACCCGCCACGGTGCACAACCTCAGACGTCTGATCCGCCCTACAGCGTCACAACAAACGTTCCGTATGTCGGATATCAACCTGGTCGGAGTTACGAAATAACTATAACGTCTCATTCAGCAATGTATGATACATTCAAGGGTTTCATGTGTCAAGTAAGAAATTCCGGTAATGAAAATGACGTCACACCTATTGGCACTTTCACATCGTTTGATTCCACGAAAGCTCAAGCGTCGTGCAACAACCAGGCTGTTACGCATATTAATTCAGTAGCCGTGCAGAATTTCTCAGCGACGTGGCTTTCTCCAATGACTATTGATTCTAGCCTTGTTGCTCTCTGTACAATCGTCTACCAGAGAGCTACTTACTGGGTGAAGATCCCGTCTGCCCCCTTCGCTCGCCAGACCACTCCCACGTGTGACAATCCTGAAGTGGCGGCAAACACGACATGTTTGAAGGGAGCAAAGTGCTGGAATGATGTGCCTTCGACACACACGTCCACATGGGGATTTACTCGTCTCTGTAGGTCTTCAATTTGTAACAGTGCCATGCAAGTTCCTGTGACTGTTCGAAACAACCAACAGCTCTTGTTTATCTACGATGCAAACGATGCTTTTATTACTTCCACTACCAATCTGATGATTACACGAGTTTCGTCTCTCTCTGATTTCAATGTGTGTAACGTAAATGGAAATACAAACTTCAATTTGACTGACGGGACGCCATTTGACGTGACGCCATATCTACAGCAGGGTGTGAACTATTTTAGTAGCGTTGATGTGGTCAGGTGCATATCAGGGGCACGAATTGCTGTCACACTGGAAAACAATGAATGTGAAAACAGCAATGGGATCATGTGCTCGAATCGTAGCTCGTGTGTATTGAACAGCATGATCTCGGCTTATCAGTGTGCGTGTCCTGGTGGCTACACTGGACAATATTGTGAGGAAATCAATGAATGCTATGGAAACAGTCTATGCCAGAATGGAACATGCATTGATGGAAACTGCACATTTACATGTAGTTGTGATCCCGGGTATCGAGGAGATTTCTGTGAATTTGAAATTGATGAGTGCGCATCGGCACCGTGTCAGAATGGAGGAATGTGTGTTGATGCCATTGCCGACTATGAATGTAAGTGTTTGGATGGATACAACGGGAAAAACTGTGATCAAGACTTCGATGAGTGTCAATCGAAACCTTGCCTGAACGGTGGCACCTGTACAGACCTGTTCAACGGTTTCTTCTGTAGGTGTGCTTTTCCATTTGTTGGCGATCTATGCGAACGCCATTTTGATGACTGCCTGAATCAGCCATGTCAGAATGGAGGCACTTGTATTGATCGCCCCTTCGACTACGTATGCAGCTGCACTAGTGGATACACGGGACGAAACTGTTCAGCTGATTTAGACGAATGCCAATCAAATCCTTGCCAAAATGGTGGAACGTGTACCAACCTACGTGATGAATTCAGGTGTGCATGTAAGGCTGGTTTCTCAGGTAGTCGATGCGAGACAGACATTGATGAGTGTCAGTCATCTCCATGCATGAACGGGCAATGCCTAGACATGGAAGATGGTTACACGTGTTCTTGTTTTGGAGGATTCACTGGTGGTGATTGTGGCGTAGAGATCGATGAGTGTATCTCAATGCCATGCTTGCACAACGGCTCATGTCAGGATTCCATCAATGCATACAATTGTAGCTGTCTGCCCGAACATTCAGGAGAACGATGTGAGACCGACATCGATGTCTGTCTGTCTGCTCCTTGTCTGAACGACGCAACATGCATCGACTCTGTTCTCGGGTACACATGCGAATGTCACAACGGATTCAATGGAAACAATTGTGAAATTGATATCAATGAATGCCTCTCATTTCCTTGCCATAATGGAGGAATGTGTAGCGACGAAATCGATCACTACACGTGTAATTGTGTCACCGGATACACCGGATTGACTTGCAATGTAGATATCAACGAGTGCAATTCAAATCCGTGTAGAAATGGATCGTGTGTAGACCGAGTCGGCTCGTATTACTGTCAGTGCGTTCATGGATTTACCGGACAAAATTGTGATATGGAACTCATCGAATGTGCATCCTTTCCATGCCAGAACAACGCAACATGCCACGAACAAGTCGGTGGCTATGCGTGTGCATGCGCACACGGGTACACAGGTTCCGAATGTGAGACAGAAATTGACGAATGCGCAAGCAATCCATGTCAAAATCATGCCACATGCCGCGACAGTGTCAATCAGTATACGTGTCAGTGTCAAGACGGATTTACAGGCGACGACTGCGACAGCGAGATCGACGAGTGTATGTCACAACCGTGTAGAAATGGCACGTGTCACGACTCGATTAACTCCTTTATGTGCAACTGCAGTGCCGGATTTGTTGGCACGCTGTGTGACCAGGACGTCAAGGAATGTGCATCTCAACCATGTCAGAACGGAGGATCGTGTATCGAACTCGTAAACAGATACGACTGCGGTTGCATACCTGGCTACACGGGCACACACTGTGAGACTAACGTGGACGAGTGTGACGCTCGTCCGTGTATGAACAACGCGACCTGTACGGACGGTGTGAACGACTTTGTTTGTGAATGTACACGTGGGTACACCGGATCTATCTGTGACAGTGAAGTCGACGAATGTCTGTCATCTCCTTGTCAAAACGATGGAACATGCGTGGACGACATCGACGCATACGTATGCGATTGTCTCGACGGATACAACGGGAGTCATTGTGAGCAGGACATCGACGAGTGCACGTCAAATCCTTGCCAGAACGAAGGAGACTGCAGAGACTTAGTTGGTCAATACGTCTGTGATTGTCGTGCTGGATTTACTGGTTTGTATTGCCAGACTGATATCAATGACTGCTCGCTTGATCCATGCTTGAATGGCGCTACTTGTGAAGACCGTGTGGGTAACTACTCGTGTAGCTGTGCACCCGGTTTTACCAGCAGACACTGCGAATCGAATATCGACGAATGCGCCTCCAGTCCGTGTCAAAACAATGGAACATGCAGAGACAGAGTGAATGAATACGTTTGTGCATGTGCAGCTGGATATACGGGAACGCTGTGTGAAGTTGAAATCAACGAGTGTACTGCACAACCGTGTAGAAACAATGCAACGTGTGTGGATCGTGTCAACACATTTGAGTGTCAGTGTCATTCGGGTACGACAGGACGATTTTGCGAATCGGAAATCGACGAGTGTGCGTCGTTGCTGTGTCGGAATGGCGGAAGCTGTGAAGACGAGAGAAACGCGTACCGGTGCACGTGCGTGGAAGGATACACGGGTTCTCAATGTGAGGTTGATATTAATGACTGCATGTCATCTCCATGCGTCAATGGTACGTGTGTTGACCGAGTGGCAGGCTACTCGTGCGACTGTCTTGCTGGATTCACCGGTGACTCGTGCCAGACGGACATTGACGAGTGCGGGAACAACCAGTGCCTGAATGGTGCGACCTGCCGTGATGGTGTGGACGGCTTCATTTGTCTCTGCGTCTCCGGTTTCATTGGTACCGTGTGTGAAACCGACGTGGACGAATGCTCATCGAATCCGTGCCACAACAACGGAACATGCGTTGATCAGATCAACTCATTTACGTGCCAATGTTTGACCGGATTCGCCGGCGATTCATGCAATCAACCGGTGATCGAGTGTGCATCGAATCCGTGCCAAAACAACGCGACTTGTGTTGACCGTGTCGGCCGATTTGAGTGTCAATGCCGACCCGGTTTCGAAGGAATACTTTGTGATGTTAATATCAATGAGTGTGAGTCTAACCCTTGTTTGAATGGCGGATCGTGTAGTGATGAAATTGAGGGATACACGTGCATGTGTGCTGTGGGATGGACGGGAAGAACGTGTGGTGAAGACGTAGACGCTTGCGATGCCGAACAGTGTGAGAACAACGCAACGTGTGTGGACGAAATGGGAGGGTCGGGGTTCATGTGCGTGTGCAGAGAAGGATTCACCGGGCTTCTCTGTGAGACAGATATAGACGAGTGTGTGTCATATCCGTGTCATAACAATGGAACGTGCGTCAACCAGGTGGCAGGATTTCAGTGCGACTGTCCGTTGTCTCATACTGGCTCAACATGTGAAACGATGTTGGATGCCTGTACGCCTAACCCATGCATGAACGGCATCTGTGAACCTACTGGGAGTCACTACATTTGTATTTGTTTTGCTGGTTTTCATGGATCTGAATGTCAAGACAACATCGACGACTGCCGTCCGGCATTGTGCACGAACAACGGAACTTGCGTCGACGGTGTTGACAGTTACACGTGCAGCTGTTTGCCGGGATACACGGGATTGCGGTGTGAGAGCGTGTTTGATCCGTGTATGCCGAGTCCGTGTGTGAACGGAATGTGCACTCGGACATCAAGCTACAACTACTTGTGTGAGTGTCAGGACGGTTTTACAGGTCGAAAGTGTGAGACAGAGATTGACTTCTGTATGTCAAGTCCGTGTGTAGAGGGCAGGTGTATTAATGATGGTTGCTTTTGCACTCCCGGTTTCTCTGGTGCAACGTGCAGTATTAATGTTCAGGAATGTCTTTCTACTCCATGCCAGAATGGAGGTAGCTGTGTTGATGACATTAATATGTACCGTTGTGAGTGCCCGCAAGGTCGGACTGGAGTAGCTTGTGATGTTGATATTAATGAGTGTATGTCTCAACCGTGTCTCAACGGAGGGCAATGTTCTGCTGATACTCCATTCGGATACATCTGTACATGCTCGAGTCACTTTACTGGTACACACTGTGAGACGAATATCGACGAGTGTGCGTCGAACCCGTGCAACTACGGGACGTGTGTAGACCTACTGGGCGGATACATCTGCCATTGTAGTGATGGATACACTGGAGTTCATTGTGAGGTTAACATTGACGACTGCGGCTCTCGGCCGTGTGTCAATGGAACGTGCGACGATCTCGTGAACGGATTCTCTTGCACTTGCTCTACTGGCTTCACCGGAAATCTATGTGATGCTGATATTAATGACTGCTCTCCGAATCCATGTGCTAACGGAGGTAGCTGCAGTGATTTGGTCGCAGACTTTAGGTGTGAGTGCGCATCCGGTTGGTATGGCAAGAATTGCTCGTTGGACACGAATGAGTGTGCGTCGTCGCCGTGTACAAACGGGGCCACGTGTGAAGACGTATTTAACGGGTATACATGCAGATGTGTTGACGGGTTTACTGGTACACATTGTGATGTTGACATAGACGAATGCGAGTCAACACCGTGCCGAAACAATGCCACATGTGTCGATCAGACGAACAACTTTATGTGCATGTGCCGATCCGGCTTCACTGGCTTGATGTGTGAAACCGACATCGACGAATGTGATTTGTTTGGTTCATGTCAGAACAACGCAACGTGTGTTGACGGTATCAACTCTTACAGTTGTCATTGTTTGGGTGGATTTACAAGCAGTGACTGTGACTCGGAGATCGACGAGTGCATGTCGTCTCCATGTCACAATGGAACATGCGAAGACGTAGTGAACGGCTACGTTTGTCGCTGCGTTCCTGGAATCACAGGACAAAATTGTGATGTAGAAGTTAGAGAATGCATGTCGAATCCGTGTTTGAATGCAGCAACATGCGTTGATCAAAAGAACGGGTATGTGTGTGTGTGTCATTCTGATTACACTGGAGCACACTGTGAGTCTGTGGTTGATCCGTGTGCTCTCTACCAGCCGTGCAGGAACGGGTCAACATGCAGTGTGCAGGATTATGACTTTCTATGCAGCTGTGTGCCTGGATTCACAGGAAATCAGTGTAGTGATCTGATTGACTTTTGCTCATCTAATCCATGTGTGAATGGCAGGTGTGAGCATGAACTCAATGGATACGAATGTTTCTGTACTCCAGGCTATTCGGGCACTGATTGTAATCTTAATGTTCCAGAGTGTCTGTCACATCCTTGTCAGAATAGAGGCACATGTGTGGATCATGTTAATGAGTACAGTTGCCGCTGTCCTAATGGTACATCAGGATCCAATTGTGAAACTGATTTGAATGAGTGTGAGTCGAATCCGTGCCACAATGGAGGAACGTGTGACAACCGACTGTCTGGTTATACGTGCGCGTGTTTGTCGGGCTCGACCGGATCGAACTGTGAGATTCTGATCAACGAATGTCTCTCGAATCCATGTCAAAATGGAGGTACGTGTGGGGATGTCTTTAATGGTTATGTGTGTGCGTGTGGCAGTGGGTATACAGGAACGTGGTGTGAAACGGATATCGACGAATGCGCCACTCAGCCATGTGCAAACGGAGTGTGCCAAGACGAAGTCAACAACTTCACTTGTGTATGCAACGCTGGCTTTACAGGCACTCTTTGTGATATTAATATCAATGAATGTAATTCCAATCCGTGTCATAATAATGGAACGTGCGAAGACGGCATCGACAGCTACAGATGTAATTGTACGTCCGGATTCTATGGTGCAAATTGCACATCAGAAACAAACGAATGCCAGTCAAATCCTTGCCGTAATAACGCAACATGTGAGGACATCACAAACGCTTACTTATGTGTATGTCGTCCTGGATTTCGAGGTCGTCATTGTGAGACAAATATCGACGAATGTGCATCAATGCCCTGCGCTAACGATGGGACATGCATCGATGGCACAAACGCGTTTTCTTGTTCTTGTCGTCGAGGTTTCACTGGCGAGCAATGCAACACAAATGTAAACGAGTGTGCACTATATCAGGCATGCAGCAATGGTGCAACGTGTGTTGATGGCGTCGACTCATACACGTGCATTTGTGCCGATGGTTATACGGGTAGTGATTGTGATTCTGAGGTAGACGAGTGTCTGTCGTCTCCATGTGTCAACGGGACGTGCGTGGATGCTATCGCCGGATACAATTGTAACTGCATCAATGGCGTCACAGGACGGGATTGCGACGTAGAGATTTTAGAGTGCGACTCGAATCCGTGTTTGAATGGAGCGACGTGTGTTGACATGTTGGACGGATACTTGTGTGTGTGTCATTCTGATTATACGGGCAATCAGTGCGAGTCGATTATTGATCCGTGTGGAATCTTGCAGCCATGTCTGAATGGATCGACTTGTGCAGTCGTTGGGTATGACTATGTGTGCAACTGTGGACTTGGATTTACAGGGAGACAATGCAATGAACTGATTAATCTTTGTGAGCCGGACCCATGCATCCATGGCACTTGCTTTCGTAAATTTAATGATTACATGTGCTTCTGTATTCCCGGATATAGTGGAAGTAACTGTACTCTCAACGTACGAGAATGTCTGTCTGACCCATGCCAGAATGGTGGCACGTGTGTAGATGAGGTGAACATGTATGCATGCAGTTGTAATGAATTCACAACTGGTGCCCGTTGTGAGCTTGACATTGACGAATGTGTGGCCGGACTGAATCCTTGCCAACATGGAGGAACGTGTAGTAACCAATTTGGTGGCTACACATGTAACTGTTCTCAGGGCTCGACGGGCACAAACTGTGAAATTCTGACAAACGAGTGTGCTTCGAATCCTTGCCAGAATGGAGGAGTGTGTGACGATCTGTTTAACAGTTATATGTGTAACTGCAGTGTTGGCTACACGGGAATCGATTGTGAAGTAGATATCAATGAATGCGATTCTCAGCCGTGCATGAACGGTGGTGTTTGTACAGATAATGTGGGTAGCTTCAGCTGTGCTTGCATATCTGGATTTACAGGAAACGTGTGTGAAGTCGATCTGAATGAATGCGACTCCAGTCCTTGTCAGAATAATGCGACTTGTCATGATAGAGTCAACGATTATTTCTGTAACTGTACACTTGGCTTCTATGGCAAGAACTGCATGGTGGAGACCAACGAGTGTGCCTCAAATCCTTGCCTGAATAATGGAACTTGCGATGACATTACAAATGCGTATGTGTGTGTGTGTCAACCGGGATTTACAGGCACTCTGTGTGAGACCGACATCGATGATTGTGAGATGTTTCCTTGTTCTCATCGTGGCACGTGTACTGACGGCGTGGACACATTTCAGTGTTCTTGTTTAGCGGGATACACCGGACTGACATGTGAAACAAACATCGATGAGTGTGATCTCTACAGGCTTTGTGAAAACAATGCAACGTGTGTCGATGGCATCGACTCTTACACTTGCATCTGTGCTGACGGTTTCACAGGCAATGACTGTGATTCTGAGATTGATGAGTGTTCATCTTCCCCATGCAACAATGGCACATGCGAGGACTTAGTCGCGGAGTACATGTGTGTTTGTCCAGCTGGAATGACTGGACAACAATGTGACGTTGAGATAAACGAGTGCTTGTCTAACCCATGCCTGAATAATGGAACTTGTTTCGACCTTAAGGCTGGATACTCGTGTTCATGCTTGGCCAATTTCACTGGTCTGCACTGTGAGTCTCTTATTGATCCTTGTGAGTATCTCCAGCCATGTGACAATGGTGCTACATGCACAGTGCAAGACTACGAGTTTAGTTGTTTGTGTGCAGCTGGATACACTGGAAGACTCTGTAGTGATGAGATTAACTTCTGTGAGTCTAATCCTTGTGTGAATGGAAGCTGCCAGCGTATGTTGAATGGCTACGAATGCCTCTGCACAGGCGGCTTTTCTGGTGATATTTGTCAGCATGATGTAAACGAGTGTTTATCTAATCCATGTAGTAATGGTGCAACGTGTGAAGACCTGATCAATAGGTTTTATTGTTTGTGTCCCGTTGGATTGTCAGGTATAACGTGTGATGTGAACATTGATGAGTGCGTATCAAATCCTTGCCAGAACAATGGCAGTTGCTTTGACCAAGTTGCCAGCTACAATTGCAGCTGCTTGTCTGGATACACAGGAGCAACGTGTGAGCTAGACATCGACGAATGTGTGTCTGAACCTTGTTTCAACCGCGGAAGTTGTTATGACATGATTGGTCACTACGTTTGTCATTGTCCTCAGGGATACACAGGAGCACAGTGTGAAACAGACATCGATAATTGCACCTCACGATCGTGTTCGAATGGTCAATGTATCGACGGCGTTGCCAGTTTTACTTGCGATTGTTTCGATGGTTACACAGGCAACTTGTGTGACGTAGAAATCAATGAGTGTCTTTCTAGTCCATGCAACAACAGCGCCACATGTGTTGATCAAATCAACGATTTCTATTGCAACTGTACGTCCGGGTGGTTTGGCAAGACGTGCTCTGCTAGTACAAACGAATGCGTGTCAAATCCATGCCAAAACGGAGCGACATGCTGGGACATCCACGATGGCTACACATGCACGTGTCTACCAGGATTCACTGGCAACCACTGCGAGATAAATATCAACGAGTGTTTGAGCTTTCCATGCAGAAATGGTGGGACATGCTATGATTTAGTTGATGCAGTTCGTTGCAGTTGTCAGTTGGGCTTCACTGGCACAGTCTGTGAGACCAACATTGACGACTGCCTGCCAGATGCATGTCAGAATGGTAGTTGCGTCGATGGCGTTGATTCGTTCTATTGCAATTGTTCGGCCGGTTTCACTGGCGATTCGTGTGATTCTGAACTGGACGAGTGCATGTCAAGTCCTTGTGTGAGAGGAACGTGTATTGATCTGGTGAATGGATACGAATGTCGTTGCCCTTCCGGATATGCAGGCATGCACTGTGGGGTTGATATCAATGAGTGTGCATCGTCTCCTTGTTTGAATGATGGATCGTGCGTTGACCGTGTGAATGGCTTCACATGTCAATGCACAAGTAGCCACACCGGGGATAACTGTCAATCGATCATTGATCCGTGCTTGTTTCTTGATCCTTGTGTTAATGCCTTGATGTGCACGAACGTTGATTTTGACTACAATTGCACTTGTCTGCTTGGATTTACTGGTAAACGTTGTGATATGCAGATTGACTTCTGTATGTCTCAACCTTGTCAGAATGAAGGAATATGTAGACCCAACCTAAATCGTTATGAATGTTTCTGTCGACCTGGTTGGACAAATGATCATTGTGATGTCAATGTTGCCGAGTGCAACTCGAATCCTTGCAGAAATGGAGGGACTTGCATTGACGGCGTCAACGAATACACGTGCCGTTGTCCTCCTGGATTCACAGGAATATTGTGTGGGACGGATGTGAACCAGTGCCTATCACAACCGTGTCAAAACAACGGGACCTGTACAGACACGCCGTTTGGCTTCAAGTGTTCGTGCTTGTCTGGATTCACAGGTGTCTCCTGTGAGACTGAAATACTAGAGTGTCTGTCGACGCCTTGTCTGAACGACGGTACCTGTTTTGATATGATAAATGGCTACCTGTGTGTTTGTGGTGATGGTTTTACTGATGTTCATTGTGAGACTGACATTGACGAGTGTGCTTTGTCTCCATGCATCAATGGAGTGTGCAGTGATCGAGTTAATGGGTTTGACTGTTCATGCAGTGATGGCTACACGGGTCTTCTATGCGAGACAAACATCAATGAGTGCAGCTCGAGTCCGTGTAACAACAGTGGGACGTGCAATGACATGGTGAACTCATTCAGATGCAACTGTGCTGATGGATGGTTCGGACAGACATGCTCAGTAGAGACGAACGAGTGTATGTCGAATCCTTGCTTGAATAATGCGACTTGCTGGGATGTACTGAATGCATACGAATGCATATGTCCTCCTGGATATACTGGATTACACTGTGAGGTGAATATCAATGAGTGCGGTTCATCTCCTTGTCGGAATGGAGCGACATGCAGGGATGAGATTGAAGGGTATGTATGTGTGTGTGCTGATGGATATACTGATACTCACTGTGCGACAGACATCGACGACTGTGAAGCCAATATGTGCGAGAACGGAGCCACGTGTGTCGATCAAGTCGATTCGTTTAGATGTGATTGTGCCGAAGGTTACACCGGAAGTGTGTGCGACTCGGAACTCGACGAGTGTCTCTCTTCGCCGTGTCTGAACGGCTCGTGTGTCGACATGATTGCAGGTTACACGTGCATGTGTAATGCAGGAATAAGTGGCTTGCATTGTGACCAGGAAATCGTCGAGTGTCAATCAAATCCGTGTTTCAATGACGGCACGTGCATCGAACGGATCAATGGATACACTTGTTTGTGCCCAAGTGTCTACACTGGACTTCATTGTGAGTCGCTAGTCGATTCCTGCATGGTGCAGCCTTGCTTCAATCATGCAACATGTCGAAACGTTGACTTCTATCATCAGTGTGACTGCCTGCCTGGATACACAGGCAGCCGATGTGAGGCTGAAATCAACTTTTGCATGTCCAGTCCTTGTGTTACTGGCATTTGTGTGGCAATGTTTAACAGTTATCGTTGTTTCTGTGAGCCTGGCTATACGGGATTAACTTGTGGTATTGAAGTTATGGAATGTCTATCGAGCCCTTGCGTTCACGGCTCGTGCGAGAACAGAGTCAATGATTTCTTCTGTAGGTGCAACGCCGGGTATGAAGGAAAAAGCTGTGAGATTGAAGTGGACGAATGTGTGCCGGATCCGTGCAGGAACGAGGGCACTTGTCATGACATGATAGCAAACTACACATGCTCATGCACCAATGGATACTTTGGAAGAGACTGCGAGAGCGAAGTAAACGAGTGTGAGAGCAATCCGTGTTTGAATAATGCCACGTGTCTCGATGCCTTTTTGTCATACACGTGCGACTGTGCTGTGGGTTTTACAGGCGACGATTGCAGCTCGGAGATTGACGAGTGCGAGGAACAGGAGAGATGCAATGATGGAACGTGTGTGGATCTTGTTGGGTCATACACGTGCATGTGCCCTCCAGGAATAACAGGCAGTGAGTGCGAAGTGGAGATCAACGAGTGTCTCTCATCTCCCTGCATGAATGGTGGCATATGTCGTGATCGTCTGAATTGGTTTGAATGCTTTTGTCCTAATGGATTTGATGGCAAAGTGTGTGAGATAGACATCAATGAGTGTTTGAGCGATCCGTGTTTAAATAGAGGACAATGTCGGGATGCAGTTGCGATGTACACTTGTCAGTGTGCTGGAGGATATACAGGAACAGAGTGCGAGACAGAGATCATCGAGTGTATGTCTCATCCGTGCCTAAACAACGGCACGTGTCTTGAGGGAAAGAACGGCTTCATGTGTCAGTGTGTCTCTGCATACGAAGGATCCACCTGCAATCAAGAGACAGACGAATGCCAGTCGAATCCCTGTCTCAATAACGGATCATGTGTGGACATACTTGATGGCTACACGTGCCACTGTCCTAACGGATTTGAAGGAGCAGATTGCAGGATTGATGTCAACGAGTGTGCCTCATCTCCCTGTGTGAACGGCACCTGCACAGACCAAGTGAACGGATTTACATGCAGTTGCTCACCCGGCTTTACTGGCAGCTTCTGCAGTGTAGACATTAATGAATGCTTGTCGAGTCCTTGCCAGAACAATGCGACGTGTGAGAATCAAGTCGGCGACTACTACTGCCGCTGCGTTGACGGCTGGAACGGCAAGAACTGTCAGACAAATCGTGACGAATGCTCGTCGAATCCGTGCCACAATGGTGGCACATGCTGGGACGATGTGAATGGCTACGCCTGCGATTGTGCAGACGGTTTCACGGGTGTGCATTGTGAGACAAACGTCGATGAATGCGAGTCAAGACCGTGCATGAACAATGCAAGCTGTGTGGATCAAGTAAACGGTTACCAGTGTGACTGCATGCTCGGGTTTACGGGCACAGCATGTGAGACAAACGTCGACGACTGCCGAGTCGATTCATGCCTCAACAATGCGTCATGCATCGACGCCATCAACTCATTTGTTTGCTTCTGTGCTGGAGGATTCACTGGGCGTCTCTGCGAGAGTGATATTGACGAGTGCGAGTCGTCTCCATGTGTCAATAACGGCACATGCGTGCAAGCGTATGCAAACGGTTACTCCTGCATCTGTTCAGATGGACTAACCGGTTCTGATTGTGAGAGTGATGTCGTCGAGTGTAGCTCGAGTCCATGCCTGAACGGTGGAATTTGCATAGAGGGTCTAGACAGTTATGAGTGCTTTTGTTCAGGACTGATGGGAACCCATTGTGAGCTAGACGTTGATGAGTGTTTGCAGGACATGCCGTGCAACAATAGTGGCAATTGCAGTAACGTTTTTGGATCATATAACTGTGAATGTTTCCCGGGCTTCTCTGGTCAGTTTTGCGAGACGGATATCGACGAATGCATGTCAAATCCGTGCGAGAACAATGCCACATGCAGCAACAATCGTGGCGGCTTCCAATGTGTTTGTCCACCGGGTCACACGGGAAATCAGTGTCAAACGGACATCGATGAGTGTGCATCACAGCCTTGCCAGAATGCCGGAATATGCACCCAACATTTGGATCGTTTCAATTGCGACTGCATGCCTGGATACACGGGCACACAATGCGAGACTGATATCAATGAGTGTGGGTCAAACCCGTGCTTATCAAACGGAACATGTTTGGATGATGTAAACGGCTACGACTGCGTTTGCCCTGAGGGAACTACTGGAGTCCGCTGCGGTGTTGACATTCTCGAGTGTGTGTCCTCACCGTGTCAACACAACGGGGTGTGTGTGGAGGGAAGAAATGGCTATCAATGTGTGTGCATTAACGGCACCACAGGCAGGAACTGTGAGGTTGATATCAATGAGTGTGAGTCAACACCCTGTCAGCAGCAGGCGACATGCGTCGACATGCTTAACGGTTACAGCTGCGACTGTGTGGCAGGAACGACTGGAATTTCTTGTGAGGTTGATATCAATGAATGTTTGTCTTCACCTTGTCATCAAGGCAGCTCGTGTGTTGATGAGCTCAATGGCTACACGTGCGTCTGCCCAAACGGAACGACTGGAGTAGACTGCGAGAGCGAAATCGATGAATGTGAGTCATCACCTTGCCAACATGACGCAATGTGTGTTGATGACGTAGATGGATACTACTGCCACTGCTTGAATGGCACTACAGGTGTGCTGTGCGAGATTGATATCAACGAGTGTGCCTCTATGCCTTGTCGGAATAACGGCACGTGCTGGGATCTCATCAATGGCTACAGCTGCGGATGTGTTGCCGGGACGACGGGAAACAATTGTGAGATTGATATCAACGAGTGTGCATCATCACCCTGTCAACACAATGCGACGTGCATCGATGCCCATAATGGTTATGATTGTGTTTGCCCGCAAGGAGCGTCTGGAGTTCACTGTGAGACGGATTTGGATCTGTGTGAGTCGTTTCCGTGTGTCAACGGTGCTACTTGTGTTGACGCGTTCAGTCAGTATTATTGCGTCTGTGTGAGAGGCACGACAGGTGAACGTTGTGAAACCAACGTCGACGAATGCTCTTCCTCACCTTGTTTGCACAACGGAACGTGTGTAGACGGTCTCAACAGTTACAGCTGCGACTGTCCGAACGGCACATTGGGTGCTCACTGTGAGGTTAATATCAATGAATGTGCAAGCAGTCCGTGCTTTTCGCAGGCCACGTGTGTTGACATGATAGATGGCTATCAATGCAACTGCTCATTGGGATACACGGGTGCCACATGCGAGGAAGAAATCGACGAGTGTGCATCCAGTCCTTGTCAAAATGGCGGAATGTGTGAAGACTTTGTGGGTCGATATAACTGTACGTGCCCTCGGTATTACGTCGGACCTAATTGTGAGACAACGGAGAGCTGCATTTCTCAGCCGTGTCACAACAACGCGATCTGTACAGGGACCAATGATGGCAACTTTAGATGCTACTGTGTCCAAGGATATTTCGGAACTCTGTGTGAGACCGACTTTGACGAGTGCTTGTCTAATCCATGCAACAACGGGATGTGTGAAGACCAAGTGGGGAGTTATCTATGCAATTGTAGTGACGGGTTTACTGGAGCTGTATGTGACGTTGATATCAATGAATGTGTGTCTTCTCCGTGCTACAATAATGCCACGTGTCGTGATCTTCGTGCGGCGTACGAATGCGACTGTTTGCCGGGGTTCACGGGATCTCAGTGTGAGACAGACGTGGATGAGTGTGCCTCACAGCCTTGTCAAATTGGCGGAGTTTGCTACGACGGCGTCAACGAATACGGGTGCATGTGTATACCCGGATATACGGGTGATGTCTGTGAGACTGATATTAATGAGTGTTTCTCGCAACCCTGTGTGAACGGTGGGACGTGTATCGATGAGATCAACGGTTTTGTTTGCGGTTGCATTGATGGCTTTACTGGCACACGTTGTGAGATTGATACCGATGAGTGTTCATCATTTCCTTGCCAGAATGGAAATAGATGCATCGATGGCATCGACGGTTATACTTGTGATTGTACGAATGGATTCACCGGCGATTTCTGCGAGAGTGAGATCGACGAGTGTATGTCAGATCCTTGTCAAAATGACGGCACCTGCACGGACGAGGTGGACAGATATTCGTGCTCTTGTGTGCCTGGTTACACTGGCCTCGATTGCGAGACTGATATCAATGAGTGCTTGTCAAGTCCTTGTCAAAATGGTGTGCAATGCATCGATCGTACAAACTCATTCTTTTGTCCTTGTCCCGTGCATTTTATCGGACGGTTTTGTGAGATTAATCGATATCCGTGTGTCGACTTTAATCCGTGTGAAAACAACGCCACATGTGCGTTAAACAACACAGACAATGAGATTGAAATAGATCCCGGTGATTCGGGAATAAGTTACGTGTGTTACTGCGCTGTGGGTTACACGGGTGCTAACTGTTCGCAAGAGTTGGATGAGTGTCAGTCAAGTCCGTGCTCGAACGGTGGGACTTGCGTAGATGCGGTCGGATTCTACAGTTGTGTGTGTCCTCCTGGATTTACGGGCCGACGTTGCGAGATGGATCAGAGTCGGTGTCCGTTCGAGGTGTGTTTGAATGGCGGGTCGTGTGATGAAGGGAGTCAAACGTGCGAGTGTGTTGACGGATTTACTGGAGCATTTTGTGAAACAGACGTTGACTATTGTGTGAACAACACGTGTCAGAATGAGGCGACATGCCGAGATGGTCAGACCGAGTTTATGTGCTTGTGTGCGGGAGGATACACGGGTCGCTTATGTGATGTTGATATTGATGAGTGTTTGTCATCGCCGTGTCAACATGGCGCTTCATGCAGCCAGTTTGTTAACAATTATGTATGCACTTGTGTTGATGGCTTTACTGGAGACGACTGTGAGACAAATGTAGACGATTGTGTGCCTAATCCTTGTCTGCATGGAGGGAATTGTGTGGACGATGTGAATGCATACAGTTGCGAGTGTGTGAGAGGATATACGGGAATGATGTGCGAAACGGATATCAACGAGTGTGACTCTAATCCTTGCCATAACGATGGCACATGCATTGACAATGTCACCTCGTTCTCGTGTGTATGTCGAAAGGGTTACACGGGTGTCACTTGTCAAACAGATGTAGACGAGTGTCAGTCATCTCCGTGTTTGCATGACGCCACTTGTGTTGATGAACTGGACGGTTTCACATGTCAGTGTCTCCTAGGATTTACCGGCGAACGATGTGAGAGTCAGATAGTTGAATGTGCGTCGAGCCCATGCCAGAATAATGCCACTTGTCTTGATCTCGTCGGGGGCTATGAATGTCAATGTTCTAATGGATACACGGGCATTCACTGTGAGGTGGATATCGATGATTGTGCATCTAATCCTTGCAATCGTACAGCGACGTGCATCGACATGGTTGGCTCTTATTACTGTATGTGCCCCTTAGGTTATATTGGTCTAGACTGTGCCACAGAACGAGACGAATGCGATCCAGATCCGTGTCTAAATAATGCCTTCTGTCTAGACAAGCTTAACGAGTTTGAATGCTTCTGTATTAATGGTTGGACGGGAGAGCTTTGTGGTAATGACATTAATGAGTGTTTATACACACCTTGTCACAACTCATCGACATGTGTTAACATCCCCGGAAGCTTCATGTGTCAGTGCCCTCAAGGGTTCGATGGAGCTGAATGCAATATTGATCGGAACGAGTGCATTAGTAGTCCGTGCGTTAGAGGCAATTGTAGTGATCTTCCTGGACGGTTTATGTGTGATTGTCCTGATGGCTTCAATGGTGTGCAGTGTGAGTATGAGACGTACAATTGTGGTAACAATACGTGTAGGAATGGAGGGACGTGTGTCGCAGTTAGAGATACGTTCGAGTGTAGTTGTCCTTTACTGTATACAGGACTCTCGTGTGAGAACTCGCTGGAGACAGAAATGCCGAGCACTGTTGGTTCTATGAGCCACACACCAACAGTTACTTCAACCACCACATCAGCTGTTACCACAGAAACTGTTACAACTGAAGCTGCTACTACAAAACTTGCTACTACAGAGGCTGTTACCACAGAAGCTGTTACCACAGAAGCTGCTACTACAGAGGCTATTACCACAGAAGCTGCTGCCACAGAAGCTGCTACCACAAAGGCTGCTACCACCGAGGCTGCTACCACTGAGGCTATTACCACAGAAGCTGTTACTACAGAAGCTGCTACCACAAAGGCTGCTACCACCGAGGCTGCTACCACTGAGGCTATTACCACAGAAGCTGTTACTACAGAAGCTGCTACCACAAAGGCTGCTACCACCGAGGCTGCTACCACTGAGGCTATTACCACAGAAGCTGTTACTACAGAAGCTGCTACCACAAAGGCTGCTACCACCGAGGCTGCTACCACAGTGGCTATTACCACAGAAGCTGTTACCACAGAAGCTGCTACCACAAAAGCTGCTACCACCGAGGCTGCTACCACAGTGGCTATTACCACAGAAGTTGTTACCACGGAAGCTGCTACCACAAAGGCTGCTACCACAAAGCCTGCTACCACTGAGGCTGCTACTACAGAAACTGCTACCACAGAGGCTGTTACTACAGAAGCTCCTACCACAGAAGCCTCTACAACAAAGGTTGTTACCACAAAGGCTGTTACAACCAAAGCTGCTACTACAGAGGCTACCACATCGGCTGCGACCACTGCTGCACCTACAACACCTGCAGCAGCAAACTGTGGCTTAAACAACTGTTTGAACGGCAGCAAGTGTACGTCCCTCCCTTCTGAAGATGTATGCGACTGTCCTCTCTTCTATAGTGGAGTTCTCTGCCACAGACGTACGTATATGTACAGATTTTTCTTCTTCTATAGTCTTTTATTTATTTTTTGCAGGTGATGAAGCTGTTGTACCATCATTCGGCGGTCGCTCATACCTTGTATTGTCGACCAACATCAATACAGACAGCAACGATATCTCACTCTCGTTTCGTGTTGAAACGAAGGATGGACTTGTTTTCTTTGCATCTCAAGAATTAGACGGACGAGGAGACTTCCTTTCGCTTAGAATTGACAACGGCAAGCTAATCTATAGCTTCAACCTAGGAAACGAAGATGTCGACATCGCATCAAACGTAACAGTCAACACCAACACTTGGGTAGACGTAAAGTTGAGGTAAAGTATTTTACATTTATACTGCATAGGCGTAGGGTTTGGAGCCAAACATTGCAATCTTGTGCAACATGATTATACTGCATTGCATTGGGAGTAATGCAGTGATGCAGAAAAATTATTGGGGCAATGGCTGTCTGGACCCCAGTTCCTCAAAGGGGCCCCGATTTTAGTCTTAAGCAGCCAGCCCTCCCTTTTGATTTCCGGCCAACGGAAGTCAAAAGGGGAGGGCTGTCTGCTCGAGATTACCCCGATTCTCAACGGGGCCCTGGTCCCTCAAAGGGCCCAATGTCCTATGCCTATGTGTTGTATGCTCATTTTAATAGGATTTGTTTGGTTAGACGTACTGGTGTTGTTGGGGAAATCTACATTGATGATGTTCAGGTGGGTGTTGGCCAATCGGCTCAAGAAGATTTCACGCTTTTGAATGTAATGGGAAAAGTTTATGTTGGAGGCCTTCCTCTTTCTGTTTCTAATCCGCCACTTGATGTACTCAAAACTGGATTGGTTGGCTGCCTTCGAGGCTTAGTTATTGAATCAGTAAACGTTGATTTAGTCAGTGATGCTACTGACGGTTTGAATGTGGAAAGTTGTGTGTCTGTTGTCTGTTCGGCACATTCCGATTGCCAGAATGGCGGAACGTGTGTGTCATCCAGTGATGGGTCCAAGTGTCTGTGTCAGTACGGATTTATTGGAGACAACTGCGAACTTGGTGCGTTACGTGTACTTAT
>NC_085104.1:599016-616516 GCF_963422355.1 Corticium candelabrum
GTTGACAAATATACAAACAAACAAACAAATAAACAGACAAATAAATAAATAAACAAACAAACAAACATAAATAAACAAATAAATAAATAGATAAATAAACAAATAGATAAATAAATAAACAAATAAATAAATAGATAAATAAACAAATAGATAAATAAATAAACAAATAAATAAATAGATAAATAAACAAACAAATAAATAAACAAATAAATAAATAAATAAACAAACAAATAAATAAATAAACAAATAAATAAACAAATAAATAAATAAACAAACAAATAAATAAACAAATAAATAAACAAACAAATAAATAAATAAACAAATAAATAAATAAATAAATAAACAGACAAAGTGGTGCGCTCAGACGTAAAGTTGCAGACTGACAGAAAAACAGGCACAAATGGAATGATAAGCAAAGGAACAACAAATTGGCAAATACATGGATAAACAAATACAAACAAATAAACAGATGGATGGTAAAATAAACAAATAAATAAACAGACAGACAGACAGACAGACAAATAAACAGACAGACAAACAAACAGACAAACAGACAGACAAATAAACAGACAGACAAACAAACAGACAAACAAACAGACAGACAAATAAACAAACAGACAGACAAATAAACAAACAGACAGACAGACAAACAAACAGACAAACAAACAAACAAACAGAAAAACAGACAGACAGACAAACAGACAGACAAACAAACAAACAGACAAACAAACAAACAAACAGAAAAACAGACAGACAGACAAACAGACAAACAGACAGACAGACAAATAAACAAACAGACAGACAGACAAACTAACAGACAGCTAAACAAACAAACAGACATACATACAGACAAATAAATAAACAGACAAACAGAGACAGCTAAACAAACAAATAAACAAATAATGACACACAAAACAAATAAACTAACAAACACAGTCAGCAAACTTTCCAACCCTTTTAGCTTTCATAAGATAAAGTTCAGGAAACCAGTGCATCCAGTATGCAATCTACAGCACACGCACAACTGAAATGAGGATGAAGTGATAAGAACATGAAATGCTGACCTGGTTGATGTAATACATCTTCTCAATAAAACTACACAAAAACATTTTGTGTACTATTCGCTCATTAGTAGTCATTGATATTTACTAGCAATGTCACGTGCCGTACGTGCACACACACACACACACATAGACGTGCACCCACATACACACACACGTTCGCATGCACGTGCACACACACGTGCACACACACACACACACACACACACATGGACACACACACACACACGTACGCATGCACATACACACACGTATGCATGCACACACACACACACACACACACACACACACACACACACACACACACACCAGTTCAAAAAAGTTCTATCAACAACAATATCATCTTCAATGACAACAATTATGCCCACACAACTACTGACCCTCATAGTACATCCTGTTGTCATACAAATCAAGACAAACGCAGACCAACACCAATGTTGAACGTATACAAATGTGTCTGACCTTATAGGAATGTCAGGATAATCCCTCCACAGAAGTGAGAGCGAACTAAAACACTCTCGCTGTAGAATAAGACTTCAGTGACTAAAATGCAAGATCGGCAAGAGATTCAAGCAAGATCAATACCCGTTGAAGAACGGTGGCTCCGATAATTGTGGACAGCAGATAGTAGACGGCCAGCTGGCCACTGTCATAGAATTCTGTTGTCTTTGTCTTGGAAAGATGTAAGCGGCGACACCATTTCTTGGAGAGAGAAGAAATAGAAAGGGAACATGGTGTATGAAGACAGACAGACACACAGACAAACAAACAGACAAACAAATAGACAGACATACATACAGAGCGGAATATAAAGAATTTCTTGTCCGGACAAGGTTTGCCAAAGCCACGCCCATGCTATCAATTTCAGAGCCCGTAAACACTCTATTGCTATTATTATTTGCTATTATTTGACATACGTACAAATCACGACAATAACAATTTTGAGACAACATACCTGCAAGGCAAGCATATTTATTGCGTTATAATAAAGTCTAGAAAACTTATGGAACTTCAAAAGGCAAACTTGAAAGTGCACTATAATTGTGTGAGACAATAGCAGAACATTAACAGGTAAACCTAGCACAACGATGTGCAAAATTGTCAGTCAGACCCTTCTGGAAAACTATCTGTAGATGGGCTTAGAGGATTATGCCACACGTCCTAGTCATCTAAACTAAAGCTACTAGTGCTATCGTCTTGGGCCAACTCTTCAGTTCTCCTTGCTCTGTATTGCTTTCTGAAACTTTGATTAGGACGGCGGTTGGTCTTGCATCCTTCCCACCACAGCTGAATAGCGGCGTCAGCGTGAAAGTCTTCAAGTGATGGTCCTTCATGGTATACTTCCATATGGTCAGACAAGGTGGTGTTGCCCATGCTGGTGCGCCTGTCTGTCTTGATCAGTTTCAGCAACGAAAACATCCTTTCAACATGTGTGGTAGTAAAGGGGAGACTAAATACTAGCTGGCACAATTGGAGAACGTTTGGCCACTTACAGTGGTCTGGACAGGTGTAAAGTGTGTACCACACAGACTCATAGCACACCTTGTTGACATTAAGATATTTTCTAGCATAACGGACTACCTCCTCAACCTCGTCATGAAGAGCAAGAATACTAATGCCTTTGCTTTCTAATGGTTTGGCAAAACAAACAGCGAGAGCTTCTACAGCTTCTTTAACCTCTGCAGTATCATCAACATTCTCGTCTTCACTATCTTGCCCAGAGGTTTACCGTTAGGTTTTCTTTGCCATGTTTGGGTGTCAAGAAAGGCAATTATATGACGAAGAAGTTTGGTGTCACACCAGCCTAGTCGCTCCTTCATTTATTATCAAGGCATACTAAATCGGTTTTCACCTTTTCTGCACAGTTACTTAGTGTGCTGACAGAATAGTTTGCCAAAGGGGCTCCTTGATACAAAGTATCTTCTTTGTCTCTCTCAAGACGGCTCAAAACGAGTTTGACGGTTGGCCATTCCCCGGGCTCTTTCTTGGCAAGACCTTTGAGTGATTTGCTGGCTTTTAGCAGGTTATGTATACCATGTACAATGTTGACTTTGTCATCTTGGAGACTGAGGCTCAAGAGATGTACGGGCTGTAGCAAGTCTACATACATAGCTGCGCCAACTAGCATTTTGTAGTTCTTCATCTTAAAAACATAACCCTTGAAGCGTGCTTTATCCTCTGCCTTTGTCTGTCTGTCACTTGCTAGTGTGAACAAATGGTTTACATACACTCCATATCTGTCAATGAATCATTGCAGAGCTTTACGCTTATGAGCAATCCAACGTGTTCCTGAGCAGCGCACAGGCACATTTCCACCTATGGGGAAGCTGTATGCTTCCCTAAGGTCTGCAATGATGCCTTCAAGCTCACGTAATTTTTTAGGAGACTTGTGGTATAAGTAATATAATCGAAGCAACAATTCCATGACGTCCTTGATCACCTTGCTGCACAGCGCGTCTTTGCAAGCCAGTTCAAGTCTGTGCCCATAGCACCACTGCCACATTAGCCAGGGCAACTTACTTTGCATTTTGCCTTTCATGCCATTGATTTCTGATATGTTTACTGCTGCTCCATCGGTACTTACTCCTACAAGTACCGCATCAGCGGCAAGAACATTTTCAGCATTGTAAACATCGACCACACCTAGCTTCTCCAAACTTCTCTGAAGACATTGGATGAGTCCATCAGCATTTACAGTCAAAGGTACTTCAACTGATAGAAAACGTGAAACTGATCTAACTTCTTGGGTATCGTGATCAAGTGCACAGTATTGCACCATTACAAGCTCATCATCAATGTTTCCTGCATCTGTTGACCCATCAATCATTGCACTGTAAAACTTGGCATCCTTTAACTTGCGTCGTAATTGCAAGCGTTGGCTCTCTGCAATGTAGTGAGTAAACTCTTGTGCTCTGGCTTTGTTCAAATAGGAATTGCCAATATCTACTCCGTGTCTCTTTTCAAGTTTGGCTAGCACAGGATACTCTTAAATGCCATCATTTCCTTGGCTAAAATATAGCAGAGATCAAACTTCTTCAATAAGCGTATGTGCTCTGATTTCTCGATGTGAAGTAGGCTCTTGGCAACTGGTGCATAGATGGATATAGACTCCTGAGTTGCCCGAGCATTGTCAGTATGCCATTTGTTAACCGCTATACTATGCTGTTCACTCATTGCATGATCGATAATGCTGCTTGTTCTCTGGTTAACAGATCCAACTAGCCATGCATGTTGAAAATTCTTAGCTCCAACAATACTGCTTTCATACCTGCGACATAACTCGCACCAAAGAGAACCAACACAATCATTTGAATCAAAATCAAGATTGCAACAAAGCCATGACAAAGTCTGATATCCTTTCTCATAGTGGGTCTGCCACTTTTTAAACGTGCTAAGGGATACTCTACGTGATGATGACTGCTTCTTGCACTTAGACAGTGAGTTGGCCATTCCTGGTTGGGGCCTTTTTTGGTAAGACTGGTGAGTTTCAACTACCTCTGGTTGTCTGTCTAACAGGTCAGTTGCAAGTGATGGTATTATTGAGAAGCCTTTAGTGGAGCTTGACGGTTGAATTGATTTCATTGGGCTAGAGCTTGCTGCTGTTTTGAGTGTTGCTGTTGATGCTACCTGTTTCGATTGCAAGAATGAGAAAATGTCTGACTGTTTTGTCTTTGCCTTTTCGGAGTCAGATGGAGGAATGGGGAGAGGACAGTGCCGTTTCAGCTGTTTTGGGGGTTCAACCCACGAACTGATGGACTCATCTTCAAATTCAGCCTGCATGCAAGCTGGCGACAAAGACTGACCTACACTCTGACCTTTTATACAACTGTCGTTGATCTTTTGGTCAGCAACTGGAAGAACAGGAACAAAGTGATTAGGTAGTTTGCACTTCTCATTGGAGATATTCAGGCTAGTGCAGGACCACATGATTCGAATGGGTGATCCACATACAACTCCTTGGTGAGGAGAGTAAACAGTTTGCATGAATGATCGACATGCACATGAAAACTGCTTGGGATAGATGGTGTGTACATCTTTGCCAAGTACAGTCACTAAAGCAGAGATCTCTAGCATGCCACTCCACACTCCTTTCCGGCAAGATAACTCTGCTTGATGGTTTACTCCTTCAGCAAAGGCATGGTGTAAATTGCGAATATTTGTCAACTCATTTGAAAAAACAGCATTTGCTTCATTTCCTAATACCTATGACAGTATTGCAGCAGTAGAGAATGCCTTGTGTCCATCATCACCATTTGCCTGCTCAGCCCTTTCAATGAATAGCTGAGCACAATATCGTACGTTTTCTACCAATTCTTTGACCACATTTGCCCTGATATTGGAGTGCTCATTCTCCTTTCCAAATACAGCAACACTAGCTGCCCGGTACAAACAGTTGCCATCCCCAAGTATCGCTACAGGGACATGGTTTACTGGGGCATCATCAGGATACAAGATAGTAGCAACGCCGTCTGCAGCAAAGCCAGCTGCATCAACTGTGTCGGGTATAATGTCCATATCTACAAGCTAACACTGAACTTGTACTGTAGCTAAAGAAAGATATGTAAATAGAGAATTCCTGCGTTGAAGTGTAGTTTACCAATAAACTCACAATTTGAACAGGTGGTTGGGCTTTCCGTTTCCACACACCCTAAGTAAATGCGTTACCCCTTTGACAGTGAACAACTTGAAAGTGTGCTGAAATCTACATGCACCAATTGATTAGCATCACAACACATTCCCACTTCTGGGCTTCCACTGTACAGTACCAAAAATTTGTTTGAAAAACTTATGAGGCTGCCTGAACGACGGGAGTCAAGGTTTTAGAGTAAACGTACAAAAAATAGACAGATGTGCTCTCGTTGCTGTCAGTCAAATCTAGAAACCATTTAGAATCTTTCCAGAACGACTGGAATTTTCAAAGAAACAGCAGTCACTGCTATGGTTTCAACAAGTTTAACAATGACAACTATTGACACAGACGTTTCAATTTTAGTATGTAGGGTGCATGTCTGCGGGTTCAGAACCATTGACACAATTACCCGCCCTTCACCCCCACATGCTGACCACATACCCAGAAAGAAACATTCACAAATCAGGATGCTTTGATTACTGTCTTGGGGACGCTGTTTCTACCAATTCATGTCCTCCTATTGGTGCTGTGGTGCATTCTTGGTGAAAATTTGTATTCTAAGGCAACTTCCGTTTCAGTAACCCTCTCACCACTTCACACAGAAGCTTACTGTCTATTCTCCATAAGTGTGAACTTTGAAAATCTGTAACATCACCACTGTTTTTTTGGACCTTCATTTGGGTGTGACCGTTTGAGTAACCATGTAATGTCAAGACAATATATGGCCAGACATGGACTTGTTTTGACCGGACAATGTCCGTGTCCAGGCGTTATATTCCCCACTGTAAAAATAACATACATACATACATACATACAGACAGACAGACAAACAGACAAACAAACAGACAAACAAATAGACATACATACATACATACATAGAGACAGACAAACAAACAGACAAACAAATAAACAGACAGACAGACAAACAGATAAACAAACACATAGACAGACAAACAGACAGACAAACAAACAGACAAACAGACAGACATACTTACATACATACAGACAGACATACATACAGACAGACAAACAGACAAACAAACAGATACACAGACAGACAAACAGATAGACAGACAAACAAACAAACAGACAGACAGACAGACAGACATACTTACATACATACATACATACATACAGACAGATAGACAGACAGATTATATACAAACGTACCTCCCAAATATATTCATGAAGTACAGCATGTAAAGTGATCCAGATGAGAGTGTAGAAGAATACAGTAAACCCATCCCTGGCTCCCAGCAAGTAGAGAGTTTCAGGCGGTTTGTCTTCCCCTACACACACACACACACACACACACACACACACACACACACACGCACCGATCAATCAATATCAATCCAGTAATCCTACAGCATTGTTCTATGAACCTTCTGTGATATTAGTAGTTATGTTGTACTGAGCTGCCACAAACATACTAGAAAAAGGCTGCGAGACCTAAAAGAATCAGAAACAATGAGATGTGATACAATGTACAGAAAATCTCCTATGCAATAGTAGAGAGATGCATCCCTCCAATACAATAGTCTAGTGTATTGTGAGATACATCCCTCCAATACAATAGTCTAGTGTATTGTGAGATGCATCCCTCCAATACAATAGTCTAGTGTATTGTGAGATGCATCCCTTCAATACAATAGTCTAGTGTATTGTGAGATGCACTCCTCCAATACAATAGTCTAGTGTATTGTGAGATGCACTCCTCCAATACTGATACTTATAAATGTTATGTGATTAAACTGACTATTCCATATGAATCAAACTTCTCTCATGCTGATAAACAAAAATCTGAACGCTATGCAGATCTCGTCAACACTATCGAATCTAGAGGTTACATCTGTAAACAAATTAATATTCAAATCGGTTCGAGAGAATTCACTGACTGTTCCAGTCTTCACCCTTTTCTTCACATTATCTCTCTACCTAAACGATGTCAACATCATCTTCTATCATCAATCATTAAAGTGACAATCGAAGAATCTTTCAAGATATGGCTCTCTAGAAATAACCACTAGTTCTTTGCTTTTAATCTTACCTTTGCTGTCTGCTTGTATGTTTGCGTGAATAGTTATGTAATGTTAGAGCTACTACTGGCTGTTACTTCTTTTTGGTACCGCATCATTGTTAAGTGCGATGGCCATATAATAGTTAGTGCTCCGTTCAAACGTGTATTGTGAGATGCATCCCTCCAATACAATAGTCTAATGTATTGTGAGATGCATCCCTCCAATACAATAGTCTAGTGTATTGTGAGATGCATCCCTCTAATACAATAGTCTAGTGTATTGTGAGATGCATCCCTCCAATACAATAGTCAAGCATATAACTACCACACTGTTATGCTAGATAGTAAGCTCCATACACCAAGAATAGTATTAAGAGAGTCAGGAAAGTGGAATGACTCGCCTGGAACATCATTCCAACGCATATTACCATACAGACACATGACACTATGTCTGCGTGGTTTTCTATGAAAAACTGTTGACTGAAGAAAGGCGCCTGGCTCTTCTTCTTGCCCGAACGACCGACCGGCATTCTCAACCAGCAGACGGTAGGGAACAGACGGGATACAAAATCAACCAGATTATACGGGATACAAATATACGGGATATTCAAACAGGCTGCTACTGAACATGTTTGTAATAATAATTTTGATTGCAATAATTTTTTATTAATTGACAAATTCAAATAATACCAAAAACAATAATTTTAATTGTAGAAACAAAATTATTATCAAAAACATTTAATTCAAATATTAATTAAATTATACGGGACATACATACGGGATGTTTGCACAGCACGTTACTTCGCGGAAATGAATGGTCGGAGCTGAAACTCCATACAAGCGCTTCCTCTCCAGCCGTTCTGTAAGTGTCTATAATCCTAACTCTCTCGCCATTCATATAGCATAGCCACGAGTATGTGCGCGATCCGGTTTCTGACAAAACTTGTTTTTCTCGTCTGCTGCCATGCCCACACGCCGATAAGTGTACGACGAGAGAGAGAACGAGTGAAACGTGAGCTCTCTGTACGACAGAGAACGACCAGATGAGGCTGAGTGAGTTTCACATTGCAGAATGACAGAAACCGGATCTGCAGAGTGTGCATGTTGAGTTAGCGATTCAGTCGCTTTTTGCCGCTTTGCTCTCACGCTCTCCCGCCGTTTTCGCAAGCTCAGATGTGAAGGCGACGGACGAGAGTGTGCGTGTGGGGGCAAAGCTTGATGTAATGCGCTCAGCAAGGTGTGAATGCTGTTGAGTGCCATTGGGGGAGAAGGTAGTTTCAAGTGTTCAGCCAATCAGCTCGCTGCTGTTGCGTCAAAGGGGTGATGTGTCAATTGACGGGTGGGCGGGTCTCCGAAAGAGCCAATCAGAGCGGCTGGCTGCGAGCCATGGATAAGTCATGACGAATAAGTCGCTCGTCTGTTATTCGTTTCGAACCCAAAATGGTGGGTTATGTTTCGGGTCTCCGACTATATGGACTGTTGGAGTGATGTGTTGGGTCATCGGCAGATGATGCCAGGATTGTGTTCGATTGGTATCGTAGGATGTAAATGTGATCAAGAAAGAGTTGCGAAAGTTAATTGAATAACCAAATTGGGTGCATGATGTGTGCTTATGTGTGCATGTTTGTGCATGTGTGTGTGTGTGTGTGTGTGTGTGTGTGTGTGTGTGTGTGTGTGTGTGTGTGTGTGTGTGTGCGTGCACGTGTGTGTGTGTGTGTGTGTGTGTGTGTGTGTGGACATGACACACTTGTAGAGCAGTCGAGATGCATGGAGGGCAATAGACTGATCATAGGGCATACCCACTGAGTGTCTGACACTGCATGCTTGTCGGTCACTCAACGTTCTAATTGTGCATTTCTATGGGCACCCACACTGATTATCACCTGCAGCAGCTTGTTGTGCTTTCAGATGTTAGTTAGTCGTAGATATTCTCACTCATTTGCCTCAAACGACTTCATAACAAGCGAATAAAATAATCGAGTTTGTTACCCGGTCGTCTAGATAACGGATCCACATTGATTGCTTGTCTTCTAGTTGCACTTCACGTTTACTACTTCCTTTCTATTGATTCTACTGCTTGTGTGCACACGGTATGGCCGAAGACGCCAGCAGTTCTCTGCCTGTTTCGTTGTCGAATGAATACAGAGTGATAGACGAGACAAAGAAGGCGAATGCTCAGAATGGGTACTGTGCTGTACTTTGCACAAGAAGTTGGCTGTCATTGTGTGATGTCCATATTTGGGCACGTGTATTTATATAGTCAATCAGAGAGTGGCCGTTTGTGGCTTCGTTTGAGACGCTTCAAGCCATCCAGATCAGCTGGTATGTTGTTTTTGTATTGTGGTTGTAATATGTATGTGTGTCCAGTGATCACATTCATAAGGTTGTATAGCAGGTGGTTGTATAGCAGGTAGTTGTCTTGTTGTTTGGTTGAGCTGTTTGTCAGTAAGTAGAAAGAATGTGAGGCATGACAGGCAACAGATGTCAACCTTGAGTGGTTATCAGACTGACTGCAGTGATTTTGATGTGTGTTATGAGGCAGACTCAGTGTGTGTGTGTGTGTGTGTGTGTGTGTGTGTGTGTGTGTGTGTGTGTGTGTGTGTGTATGCACCAGTAATATGAGTACAAATGGATTAGTTGGGTTGGACTTAATTAAATTATTTTTGTGGGTGTTCTAATACATTAATGAATGTGTGTGTGTGTGTGTGTGTGTGTGTGTGTGTGTGTGTGTGTGTGTGTGTTTGTGTGTGTGTGTGTGTATCTGTGTGAATGTTAACACTATTAACCTTCCCATTTCAGAAGACAGTCCTGCCAAGCGTGTTGCAGTCGACGGTTTCGAGACGGCAGGTTGTCACGATAGTGTAGAAAATGATAGCTTCTGTTGGATGTGCCACACAGACGGATCTTTAATATGTTGTGACAACTGCCCAAGGGTGTACCATGCCAAGTGCCTTGGAAGAGCATCAAAAATGGTGGGCACAACCACTTGGATGTGCCCTGTGTGTCAGGTGTGTGTGTGTGTGTGTGTGTGTGTGTGTGTGTGTGTGTGTGTGTGTGTGTGTGTGTGCACATGTGATTTGAGTACATTGGAGTAGGTAAATTGTTTTGTCTTGTAGGATATGAAATCTGCTGGTAATTGGAGTGCTGTTCCCGACCTTCCTGATTTTCTTTTATTAGCTGTCAACCAAATGTATATAGATGGGGTTAGAGAATGCTTATGTCTAGTCTATCGTTTGTATGTTTGTATTGGTTGTGTGTGTGTGTGTGTGTGTGTGTGTGTGTGTGTGTGTGTGTGTGTGTGTGTGTGTGTGTGTGTGTGTGTGTTCATTGTTTCTTGTATTAATTTTGTTTAGGTATATACTTCACTCATTTGTGTTCTTGTTTGTTTGTTTATCTAGAGTCTACCATTTCAGCACCCTGTTGATGTCTCAGCCGAGCCAAGATATAAAGAGTGCATATTTCACCCGATGGATTTATCAACACTTGAAAAGGTGTCATAATGGCTATTTGATGCATATTAACAGTTGTAGCGTCTTAGATATTAAATTTTGGATGATCAACAGACTGACCAACAGATAGACAAACAGACAGATGGACAGACTAAAGACAGACAGATTTATGGATTGACTAAACACACAGCGATGAAGAGATAGTTGTTTACATGCAAGATAGACAGATGAACGGACGGACCGATGCTAACACAAAACACATTTGCCAGTCTCTTAGATCTGGATGTTACACGTGTAGTTCCATGTGCTGGGAAGAAGTGACGCTGTCAATACAGTTGGGTGGCTTTGGATTGACTTCAGTGGTTACCATTTCACTGTTTGCTTTAGCTTCCTGGGTTCATTCCCTCCAATCTTTGTTGTGGTTTTCCATGGATTAGAGAGTTTGAATCAGAGAGTTTAGTTGCTCATATTATAGTTAGTCCACAATGTTCTGTCGGTCATGATATTTGCTAAGTGCTTCCCCCAGATCAGATATTCATAACTTGATTGGCAGTCAGAAATTACAACACGATCTGTCACATATAAATATTTCCAGTCTTTGGCTGAATCATTGTCAACTAATGCTCCTACTCCTAGAGATTCAGCTTGTTTAAGGTCAATTCAAGTCAAAGGAGCAGGTGCTTGTCTTGATGCTATACCCTCCTCATCTGAGTTTCTAATTGAATTCTGCGATTATCGCTTGGCATCGTTGATGAGGTTAGGTTATACGATGTCTTTCAGTTCTTGGTCCAATTTGTGTGGTTGTGGAAAGTCTCTTGAATCAGATATGATGAATACCACCTTCTAAATTGTAAAACTGGAGGTGGCCCTGTCTACACACACAACTCTATAGTAAGAATATGGAATGCTTGCCTTGGAAGCTTAGACATACATCATGTAGATGAAGCACAACACAGATACTGCAATTCAGACAATAGGCCAGACATTACTGTATTGGACTATCAATGTGGGAAAATCACTGATTTAGATGTCTCAATGGCACATCCTTGGAGTATTGACATTGTAGCCAAGGATTCTCTGTTTGATGGAGTTGCTGCTCTTTGTAGAGAAGAAATCAAAGCCAACAAGTACATGGGAAAAATGCAACCACAAGGTTCCTCACCATCTGTTGTGCCCCTAGTGTTTGAACACTTTGGTTGTTGGGGTGAAAGAGCATTAAAGCAGTGTTCTCGCCAGTACCGTCTGTACCATCATTTTGACGGTTGGGACAAGGAAGGGACGTTTGGGGAGTGGAAAACAGCAATTATTGACTGTTGGGAACAAAAATGGACAGCCTACCACAGGTAGTGTGGGATGGAATCCATTGTGGATTTAAAGCCATTTACCTCTATTGGTCTTGATGGTCCTGACATTCCTATAAACAATCTCATGACATCTAAATTCTTGGGACTTGGTCTCTTTGTTGTTGCAGCAGGTGTTCTACTAATTACTGTTTATCTTCAATCCCATGTTTAGTAGGTACACATTTGCAGATCTCTTTACAGTGTAACCACTCAACTGGATGTATCAATTTGCTAAACATTATGGCTATAAAAACATAGTGATCCTCTCTCACAACGCACGCTTGCTGCTACAAATTCTCAGAGCTTTTAATACAAAAATTTTGTATGGATTTTGCACATGATTATGCTAGACTACTAAAAACGTAGCGTATTAGCTAGTTATGGTCAAAAGAAGGATAAATGGTCAGAAGGCGTAGTAGTATATCCCTATACTATTCATTAAATACTATTTATTTCTTAAGTTTGACGGCACAGTAGCCAACGTATATGCACAACTTACTCTTGTAAAGCTCAGCTCACAATCCCAGTTTTAAGTTAATTAAGTCAACTTGTCATTGTAATAATCTAGTGTATTAGATGTCTATCTGTGTATGTTCAACAAGGTAATGTTCAATGAGATTTATTCACAAGTCCGGAGTGGCTTTATATTGAATAGTCTACCAATCATGCAGCAACTAATATGCATGCATAAGACTCTGCTTGGTACAACTAGGGAAAGGTAAAGTAAAAATATGATGTTATCACCAAATACGCCAACATTAATTAAACATTTGATGACGTCATTGTCTGACGCCATTATATTTAATGAATTCATATTGACGGTTGGCAAAATATCCTGGCTAGAACACTACATTAAAGTATCTGGACGATCTCTCACATCTCTCAAGAGATGGAAGTGGCCAAAAGAATCCTGCTGAGTTTATATCATTTTGGAGACGTCGTTTTTCTGTTGAGTTGCAAAGATGTAATGCTTCAGTGATGTTAAGAAAAGCTTATAACATCTTAGGTGGTCAAAAGTGTGGCTCAGAACTGGACACTTTTAGTTTTTTGTTCATTAGTTAAATAGTCATTGTAAGACTCAACTGTACTGTATCGTGTATTAGCCTTTTAGTTAATTAAGAGTTGTTTAGTTTGATTTAGCTTGTTATAGTTCTGATTTATGAAAATATATTTCTTTGACAGACAGACAAACAGACATACAGATGGACAGACAGACTGACAGACAGACAGACACATGATTTAAACTGAACTGTTTGTCAAGTTGGTCTTTGTTTTTTCCCTCTAGAACATTAGGAAAGGTGTTTATGAATCTCCACAGCATTTCCAGCATGAGACGCAATGGATTCTTCACAACTGTGCTATTTACAATGGAAGTAAGAGAAACTTTAGTAGCATATGGTGATGAAATGAATTTGTTGTTTGTTTATCTGTTGCTTCTGTCTGCTATCTGTCTCTTTGTTTTTGTGTCGTTCTGTCTGTCTGTCTGTCTGTCTGTCTGTCTGTTTTTATGTCTGTTTATTTGTCTGTCTGTCAGTGCACAGTTTGTCTGTCTGTCCACTCGTCTGCTGTCTGTCTGTCTGTCTTTCTGTCTGTCTATCTGCCTGTCCAATACATGTATTTTCAGCATTGAAATCCACATTCAACACAACTAAGCAACTCTAATGTCTGTTTGTTTGTCTGCTGTTTGTATGCAAACTTGTGTCTCTTTCTGTTTATCTAATACATGAAGACTATTATCATATTGATGTGATGTTGATAGTGGCCAATACATGGACTGACATTGCAAAAGCCATGCTGCGAATCTGCAAGCGTGAGGTCTCAACTCCTTGTCTGTCATTTAATAATGAAGACAGCAACACAATGTTAACATCTCATTAATTAATGTGTTAGATGTCAGAGATCGTGTTATGTCCTGACTGTTACCGAATGTCAATGAAGAAAACATCACAATGGTTTACTAAACCATGCGTATGTATGATGTCTACAGGTATGCTGGAGCATGCGTAGGTGTAGCATGTTTACGTTTTGTTAGGCCAAGTTGCACAAACCTGTTTGGGCAAAGGTAAAGGGATATCCGTTTTGGCCAGCAAAGGTTGGTTCAGCTCGTGTGTGTGTGTGTGTGTGTGTGTGTGTGTGTGTGTCTGTCTGTCTGTCTGTCCAGATACTGGGCTTAGAGTCTATTGATGATTTCACCTGGAATCAAGCCCCATTAAACATCAAATTGGGTGGGTTTGGCTTATCTGAAGTTAACAAGAGTAAATGCTAAGCATACGTCTCTTCATGGGCTCAATCTGTCAGAGATTTGCCTAATCGCTTTTCCTCACTTTCACAACGTATTCAAGATCTGGTGGAAAATGATTCCACGATTCCACATCCTCTTCACTTTGGCTTCAACATTCATTCAGCTGTCAAGTCCTTGCCTCCAATTAGATTAGGAAACGATGAAACACTGAGGCCTCAATCGTTGTCAACCCTTTCAGCTACAAAGGGTAAGCTTCAGCACAATCTAAGCTCAGAAATTGGCCTCTTGAGTGCAGCTCATTGTCTGTCTTCTGCACCTCACAGAAGGGATGCTGCAAGATTATGTTCTGCTCAAGGTAGGAGGTTTGGGGCTTGATTAGAGGCCTTACCATCCTCAGATAGGTACGCACTTATTGCAAAGGATTTCCGTCTAGCGTCCTTTCTGAGGCTCAGTCTACCAATGCCTTTTAAGTCATGCATAAACAAATGTGAATGTGGAGTAGAACTGGATGGAACTGGGTATCATCTTTTCACCTGCAAGTTTGGGGGAGGACGAGTCTGGCAACACGACTCTGTAGTGTCAGGATGGTGCAGTTGTTTGAACGAGCTCCAACTGCTTCATTGCAAGGAGCCAAGAGAACAATATACAGAATCTGAGAATCACCCCGATATTTTGGTGTACGATGAATCAAGCACAGAGTTCGACGTGAGCACGGCTCACCCTTGGAGTAAAGACATCCTAAATAGAGCATCTAAAGAGGCAGGCTATGCAGCTGTGAGGCGTGAGATGAGAAAGAAAAGCAAATACGAAGCTCTGTCAATTCAGGATGGCACAACACCTAACTTAGTTCCTCTGGTCTTTGAACACTTTAGGTTCTGGGGTCAGGAGGCTGATAACTTCCTGAACTCACTCTCAAAGAAATCAAAAGATTCAGAAGGCAGAAGTTACTGAAGCCGACTTCAGGATGAGATGGTGTAGACAGATTTCTATAATTATCCAGAGATGTAATGCTAGAGTTATATTAAAGAAGATAAGTATATTGCATGTAGGTAAGATAGATGATTTTTTCTTTGATATAGACATTCAACACTATGTTATTAGGATAATACTGTAGCTATAACTTCAGACATTTCAGTAGTTTTTGTTAATGCTTAGGATGCTTTCATTTTTGCGATTGTTACATTTACAGTTTGGGAGAGAATAAAACAATATGGCTGTGTGTCTGTCTGTCTATCTTCTGTGTGTTTATGTGTGTGTGTGTGTGTGTGTGTGTGTGTGTGTGTGTGTGTGTGTGTGTGTGTGTGTGTGTGTGTGTGTGCATATGCTTATTTGCATATGTTATGATGTACTACTATTTATTTTCCTTTGTATTGTCACTTTGCCTGTAGGTGTTGACCTTAACTGGTGACAAGTATGATGTTCGATTTTTTGGAGATCACAACAGGTACCAACGTTTGTAACACACACACACACACACACACACACACACACACACACACACACACACACACACACACACACACACACACACACACACACACACACATTTGTATTACACTTGTATGGTGCCATAATGTCACAACTGAATTCACTTTTCTAAATCATTCATCCAAACTTACACATCGGATTGCAGTGATTTACATTCGGTTTGTCTTACAGAGCAAAGCTTGTCAAATCGTTTATCCGAAACTACGCCAACACTCAGTCTGCACCTTCGCATTCCGGTTACGCATCCGCCTGCCGTGAGATGGAAATGTACGTTGAGAACCTGAAGAAAGCCGGATACACCGACACCGACCTCCAGATGTTTCCCGAACCTTCACGTAGACACAGCGTGGAAGGTCGCTTTCCACTCAAAGCCGACAAAACCGGAGAGAACAAAGAAACGAGTCGACGCCACAGCATACACGTCGAACAACAACAACAACAACAACGGCATGTGACCGAGTCGTCGCCGTCTGGTGACGAATCGAATGCTCGCAGACGTGTGATGACACGACAAAACAGTCGAGCGAAGACGTTTAACCACGAGAAATTTATGAAAAACAGCATCATCACGGTGACGCCGAAAGCGAGCGTCGATCGTCTGACGGTGAATCCCGACGATCTAACGAAACGTCTTCGATCCGATGCATACAGCAGTTTGAAGCCGGAAAACTCGTTGACGAGTAACTCAACAGGAAAGGGTCAGATGTATGTCGCGTTGGCCGGCGATATGAGCTTCACGTTTGTTGCTACCGATCGGCAGCTGAAGGGAAGCAGCAGCAGCGACGCAGAGCTGATGGAGTTGACGGAGATGCCGAAGACGTCATGGCTGGAATTCCAGGGGGACGGAGATAACGTTACGGAGTGCGGTTCGAATGCGTTGCAGGAGGACGGAGGTGTGGCCGATCTGAGTGTGTTGCAGGCGATGAATTGTGAGGGTGAGGGGAGTGTGGGTGACGTCAGGGTGGACGAGAAGGCCGACATGTTTGGTTTGTCAGAGTTGACTCGGAGCGGGTTAGTCGAGGCGAATGGAAGTCAGCTCGACCAGAGCGGACATCCTGTGGAAGGTTGGTGGGATTGATGTCTGTCTATTTGTTTGTCCATTTGTCTGTTTTTTATTTACTTGTGTTTGTGTGTCTGTCTGCCTGTTTGTTTGTCTGTCTGTCCATTTGTCTGTCTATCTGTCTGTCCATTTGTCTGTCTATCTGTCTGTCCATTTGTATGTTTGTCTGTCTGTCCATTTGTCTGTCTGTCTGTCTGTCTATTTGTC
>NC_085104.1:626516-633115 GCF_963422355.1 Corticium candelabrum
GATTCTTTGCGATACTTTACTTCCTTCCTTGCCTCTCGTTTTGTTGCTGCATATCCACATGTCGTGGACGCTCCCTTGATGGTATCTTTGCTCCAGGGATGAGCCATAGCAACATCTATCTCTTTTGTTGTTCCTGAGTCTACGTCGTAAAATGTGATGTCTGGTCTATCTTCAGTGTGGATGTATCTGTGTCTTGGCTCAATCTGGTGGCATATGAGCAAATCGCTGAGACACTCGCTCCATCCAGAAACTAGGGTGTTGTGCGTCCAGACAGGACCTCCCCCATACTTACATGTAATCAAGTGATATCCTTCTCTGTCCAGCTCTGCTCCACACTCACATTTTACAAGGAGCTGACTGAATGGCAGACAGACACCCAACCTCAGACAAGACGCTAGACGAAATTCATTCTGCTTTAGTGCGTGCTTGTCTGAAGTGGGGACTGTTTCAAGCCATCCTCCCGCCCCTCGTCCTTGCAAGGATCTCATTCTTCCCGCGTCCTTTTCCTCAACTATTCTATTGGTAAATGTTGCTGCTTCCATGCAGGAAATGTCCGTTGATAAACGATGCTGTAGTTTCCTGGGGTTCTTGATCATCTCCTCTAGAGTGTGATATATAACTTCTTCTTCATCGTCCAAGTTTGACTTGGGAGGAAGATTAGACACTGCTTGATACAAGGTTGACCTTATGGTAGAGGAATCATTCTTAGGGCTGCTTTGATAGAGATTTTCTAAGTCCCGACACATTGATGGAAATCTGTTGGGGAGTTCTTTAAGTGAGTGTGCCCATGCTGCCAAAAATGCAGCAGGAGCTGTACCTCGAATTGACGTGAGCCCGAATCCACCGAATTTAATTTTCAGGGATGCTTGTTTCCACTTGGTGTCGTCCAACCGATCCAATCCTATGATGTCAGTGAAAGTCTTTCTGGTAAGGAGGTCATGGATACCCGCAGCTTCTGATACATCCCTGGGAGATACAGTCCTGGCAAGATGATTCATTTTTGGGACGTGGCAATGTCTGAGTAACAGAAGACTGCACTGAGGATCATCAAGATCTTTTAGCTTAGAGCAAAGTGAACTGCCATCCTGTGCTACCCTTGTACAACTTGATTGGATGTAACTAGGTGCACCTATAGGCGTCCCCAACACATGGACTCCTACTCTTGTAATAGGAACTGTTGTAGCGAAGTGCTCTGGCGCATCTGGGTAATACAGCTTGCATTTCTCGTCTCGTATAGTCAGGCCAACATCTTTGAGGGAGCCTTTTACATCATCAAAGACTGAGATGGAAGATTCAGGCAAACCAACAACATATACGTCATCCAAATACGCCAGCATAGTTGTATCTTGATGACGGTCTTGAACTGAGGCAATGATTGGTTGTAAAGCAATTGAGAACAGGACTGGACCAAGAGGGTCACCCTGGTGAACTCCTTCCTCTGATTGTAGTTTCACTATATCTTTCCCCTTGACATAAATCAAGGTACTCGGACTGTCATACATTTGCCTCACGTGATGGTATATTTCAGGAAACACTTTCATGACCTGACTTAGAATACTGTCTCTCGATACTGAATTGAAGGCATTTTTGACAGACAGACAGACAGACAGACAGACAGAAACGGACAAACAGACAGACAGACAGAGACACACAGACAGAGACAGACAAACAGACATACAGATAGACAAAGACGGACAAACAGACAGATAGAAAGATACTTTATTCTCATATAGATTCTACTTGTACATATGGACAGACACACAGACAGACAGACAGACACACACACACAGACAATCAGACAGACAAACAGACAGACAGACAAACAGACAGACAGACAGACAGAAACGGACAAACAGACAGACAGACAGAGACACACAGACAGAGACAGACAAACAGACATACAGATAGACAAAGACGGACAAACAGACAGACAGACAGAGACACACAGACACAGACACACAGACAGACACGGACAAACAGACATACAGACATACAGAGACGGACAGACAGATAGTTTATTCTCATATAGACTCTACTTGTACATATGGACAGACACACAGACAGACAGACACACGCGCACGCACACGCACGCACGCACACACACACACACGCACACACACACGCACACACACACACGCACACACACGCGCACGCACGCACACACACGCGCACGCACACACACACGCGCACGCACACACACGCGCGCACGCACACACACGCGCACGCACGCACACACACACGCGCGCACACACACACACTTGCCATCGATCCATACCTTTCATACTGAACTGGTAAACGCCGTTGAATAAATCCCCTACTAAACGACCTCACATGCCCTCCCACCGTCCACACAGTAGGATAATACACGCTAAACGCCGTCGGACAGTGACACTCCAAGAACCTCCGAAACGCTTCCTGACAGTAAATATCCGGCTTCTGCACGTGAAACATCCAATAGTAAGCGAGATACAAGCATATCCCACTCATCAGAGCAACATGAAAGAGCGTGGAGGCGGAAAAAACGAGATGATAAGTGAAATAGATGGAGAGAGAAATGAAGACGACTGAAGACAAGAGTTTGTGCTGATAGATAAATATCATGGAATTAGCGAAGGCTGTCAGCAAGTCTGATCGCGTGATCATGGCAGTCATTAGACTGTGATCGCTTGGAAACCGAACTGTGTGGGTGGGACAGACACGTGGTAGTGCGCAAATAGGAAACGGGGCTCCAAAGGTAGGTACCTTTATTTAGATCCAATTGTGTGAGTTTTTGTAGAAATTAGGTAATTTAATTGATTTGCGGTAATTAATAGTAATGATATATTAATTAAAATAAGCCAATAAACTTTTTGTATTAGTAATCTCTATCTCTACTTAGAAAAAAGGCTGATTTGTCTGTCTATCTGTCTGTCAATACATACATTTTCAAACATGGAACTATTATACATCACTGCAAAGTACATAACTATAACTAAAGTCCAACACTAGTAACTGTCTGTCTGTCTGTCTGTCCGTTTGTTTGCAATCGTCTGTCTGTCTGTTAAAGGTATTTTATTCAATAGAACAAAGTACGTACAGATGGAGGCTAAATCCTCTACAACACAATGTCCTCATCAGTCCAATTAACTACACACGTGCTTGCTCCTTTACTAAAAAAAAAAGTAAAGGCCAAATGGCCTTGGAAAAACACAAATTAACTAGCATCATCTAAAAGTCTCTCCACTTTCCTGTAGATGACTCGAGCATTGGCTTTTTGTAGCTGAATGGACATGCGCTCCCTCCAATGTGTCTTGAATGAGGAGGCATTTGTTGTTCCATAGGCATCCGTTGATCTACTTGACAAATGCTGTAGGTACATTTCTGCTTGTTGTCCCCATCGACCAAAATGTTCCAAGACTAGTGGGACTGCTGTCACTGTTTCCTTACCAAGAAGTCGTTCTCTGCTATATTTTTCCGTTTTCTTCTGCTCTCTCCTGGATGCTGCAGCACCTTCCGTAGATGCTGATGCTGAAATTACTTCACTGCTCCAGGGATGTGCTAGCGAAATGTCTAAATCTGTGTTGGACCCTGATCCAACATCGAAAACTGTTATGTCAGGGCGGTTGTCAGATGTAATGTATCGATGACGTGGCTCTCTGTGATGGTGCATTTGTAAGCTGCGCAGACAGTCTGACCATACATTGGCAATACACTCATGGGTCCAGACTGGACCACCGCCCCACTTACATGTTAGGAGATGGTATCCACAACTGTCCAGAAAAGAACCACAGTCACACTGACGAATACAGCCATCGAAGGGCATGGCTAACCCCAATCTCAAGCAAGCCGCCAAACGAAAATCGCGGGAAACTAGTGCGAGCTTATTTGAGGTGGGCATAGCATTCAGCCAGGCTCCAGCGCCCTTGCCTTGAATCGATCTTAGCCTAGCTGCATCTCGCTGGGAAGGGGCCTTCTCGATCATTGCTGACATCTTTTCTTTAGCGTGTTGCCGTGTCAGCCTCTGTTGTAGTTTAGTTGGAACTTGAATCATTTCAGTAATATCTGTCCCATCACTGCCAGTCTGCATCAGCGAAAATGCTATCGATTCCTCGACACCATTTGAGTTGACTAGAAGATCAAGTGCGGATTTGAGGTCTGGATAACGAATAGGCAGATGAACCAGAGTGTGAACCCAGGACGAAAGAAAAGCAAATCGAGAAGTGCTGAGGCATGGTGACATGCTGAAACCACCAAACCTGACCGGCAGTGTAGCTTGCATCCAGGAAGAGTCAGTGAGGTGACTATATCCCAATAAGTGAGTGAAGGTCTCACGAGAAATCTTATCATGGACCTCGGCAGCTGCCTGAAGTCTGTCAGGGCAAACTAAACGTGCTAAATGGTTCATGCGAGGAACATGGCAGAATCGTAAAAGAAGCATTGCACTCTGTACCTCTCCCAACTTCATCAACTGCTCACACAACAGCCTTCCACTCTCAGCATATTGGCTAGAGGCTGCAGACACATACTCTCTCTTGCCTATTGGAGCCCCAAGAACTATAGTCCCATCGCTAACTACAGGTATGGCATCTAGATCAGATCTGCTTGACATCAGAGGTCCAGATGGGGAATAGATCTCACACTTGCTGGAAGAAATTTGAAGACCAATATTAGAGAATGCTGGTCTTAGATAATCCAGGGACGACAGAACATCATCTTTCTCCCCCACCAAAAAGATGTCATCTAGGTAGGCAAGAACTCTGACAGTAGGAAATGAACCCTTTAAATCTGACAGAACTGAATGTATACCGGTTGAGAACAGAGCTGGACCCAAGGGGTCCCCTTGGTGGATTCCCTCTTCAGATGGAATGATGACAATACAATCGCCTTGCTGGTAGACCAGAGAGCTACTGTGGGAGTACATTTGACGAACGTGAGGATAAATTTCTGGGTGGAAATTAGAGACTTGTTCAAGGAGATGATGCCTGTGTAGTGAATTGAAAGCATTCTTGACATCCGTTTTGAGAACGATATAGTCCGGCCTGCCCTCCAGAAGAAGTTGAACATGATGATATAGCAGCTCTATTCCACAAGCTGTAGCCACTCCATGTTGATCAGGCTCAAAGAAGTTGGAAAAACAGCCCCTTTTCTGCCTGCAAATTGATTTTGCGGTAAGACGTCGAAGTGATTCACCTATGGCTATTGGTCTTACATCACCATTAGGTTTCGGTAGTGCAATAAGCCGAGCGGAAGACAAAAGTTCCGGTACTGAGCCAGGAAGGCATCCATTTGCAATGCCTGCACATGCAGCATGCAGACATTCAGCTAGCTCCTCATTTTCTATCATGCATCTAAAATGTTCGTATCGCCACCCAGACGGCCCAGTTCCCGAGCCCTTGGGTGAATCCCTGATGACACTAAGCAACACTGACATTGACAGTGAAAAAGATGTAGAGCTGGGGCAATCAGGCAGTGGATCACTATCATCCTCCTTAGATGGGTGTTTTGCCCTAAGTTTGGACACTGTATCAGCTGTAGACGGAGCCAAACCTTTGCTTGTTAATACCTTGGCTGCCCTGGAGAGTTCTCCACACTTCACAAGTCTGAGTGCAGCTCTTTGTGACTGAGATGCTGCCTCACGTCTAGATGCGCACGTATTGTTTTCATTAAACTGGATCAAACCTTCCCAATGGAAATCTAGGAATTGACTGTATAGCGATCTCACTTCCTTAATAACTGCTCGCCCTCCTCTTGACAATGGTCGCAACAACATCCTTGGAAGTAGAAATAGAAGTTTCCAGGCCGTCTCATCTGCCAGGTTTTGACGGATTCTGCGAAGAACTAATAAACAACATTCTTGAAACAGCGCCTTTGTTGCAGGTTTGATCGTTTGGACTGTTCTAGGTGGAGGTTGTTTCAAGATATCATCAACAGACATGTCCCGTATTAGTTGCCACGACGATAGCTCTCGGTCTTCCTTAGCCTTTTGTAAACCGCTAGATTCAAGATTGGCGTCGCTCACACCATCTACTGACACATTCCTTGTAGCAGGTGGTCTGGTTTCCTTCTCAGATGTAGCATTCTTTTGACGAGGTGAAGACGGTAGCGCTTGCGCAGAAATGGATGTCAACGACACATTTGAAATTGACGGCGGCCGTTGAGTAGCAGAATTGTCTTGACTTACTTTCCTACACTGCGTAGCATGTTGGCCCAGCTTCATAAACCAATGTTGACATTGAGGACACCGCTGAAGCCTCCAACGAGAAACGAAAACTTCCGGTACGTCGTCTGGAGCATGTACTTCTCGTATATGACATAAGACCCGCCGAAGCCTTCCCGAAAAGTGGCAAGAAAGCAAAGGACAACTTTCCACTTCCTGAGACATGTTAAAGAAAAGAGACAGGCAAAAGCTTCGCTGCCCTCGCCGCCAACATCCGGGGGTCTGTCTGTTTGTCTGTCTGTCTGTTTGTCTGTCTGTCAATAAAATATTACTGATGAATTAAATAATACAGTAATGTAAATTTTTAATAAACATTAAATTTGTATCAATGAAACCCAGCTGGTGCTCTTATATAAAAATTGCTACTACAATATACTGTAAATAAAATACATATTAAAGTTGG
>NC_085104.1:633315-653315 GCF_963422355.1 Corticium candelabrum
TGCTTCTTCATGAGCCAAGATAGAGTGAGCTCTAGCTAATTAATTAATCAATGAGCCATTCCTAGATATCTAGTGGCTATTCGTCATATTTCATAGGAACTAAATAAGATTTGCGATAGCCTAGACGACAACTGAGTCTGGTAGCTACAAGAAAGGTGGCAGTCATGTACAAATGTCTAAAAATGTCGAATAACGAATTTTAACTATTTTTTAATTACTATTGCTATGTCACACAGAAATTCTAACTAAGACATTCACGAGAGCCTAGCTATCGGTAATAGTTTTGTTCAAGAGTCTAGTTAGTCCACATGCAATAAATTACGTTTCCAAAACTGCTTGATTTACGACAAAATTGCCTATATAGCATAGTTACAAAAGCCGTCAAGAATTTAGTGTACAGTCACTGTCTGAGTGTACCCAGTAGTAGACTTTTACTACATTATCATATACTGTGGGAATTAATATCCGGGCATCGTCTGTTGTGTATGCTGTTAACGCGCGCGAGAAAGAAAAGGCTTCATGTAATGTCACGTGTTCGTATTGCGCAAACGCGGTAACTCGTAGCAACGAATGCAGCAACTCTCCAAATGGATCTGCCGTTTCTTCCTGGAAACTCGTTCTCCGATCCAACTGTAAGTGAAAACACATCAAAAACATTCCGATAAGACAATCAAACCGCGCCTTATCTCTTAGAAAACCAAGTATCACGTCAACCAGACGTTATCCTACAAAAACGGATATTTCGTTCCTAAACGACCAGTAAGAGGCATTGGTGGCGACCCAATTGCTGTCAACCAGTTGACAGAAGAAGAACTTGACCAACTGGCTAATACCAAACCGTCTCTAACATACGGACAAGCATCACAACCTCCACCTGAAGACTTCATTCCCGCTCATGTTGCCTTTGACAAGAAGGTCTTGTTGTTCGACGGTTTCTTCAAGCAGACTGTCCACGAGTCATCAAATGAGTATTACCGCGTGCGGCCAGTGAAGATCTATTACTATCTGGAGGACGACAGCATCAGTGTTGTCGAGCCCGTTCAAGCAAATTCGGGAATTCCGCAAGGCAAGTTGATCAAGAGACAGAGACTACCGAAGAATGATTTGGGAGACTTTTGGCATTGGAAGGACTTGAACTTGGGTATGAGCGCTACGTTTTATGGAAAGACGTTCCAAATCTGCAAATGTGATCAGTTCACTCAGGTCAGACAGGCACTTGGAAACAAATTAATTAATAAATAATTAATTAATTAATTAGTATTAATAATTATTTATTTATTTATTTATTTATTTATTATGTTGATGTGATGTATGAGATGTAGTGAGGCAGGACATAATGTCAGTTTATAATGTTGACTAGAGACGACAAATTGTGATAGAAATTGGATTGTTTAATTAATCAATTAATTACTTAGTTAATTAATTAATTGTAGGCAGCAACTGTTGTTGCAGTTGTTTTTCTGTTTGTTTGTTTGTCTTCTATTTGTCTGTCTGTCTGTCTGTCTGTCTCTCTGTTTGTCAATACATATATTTTCTGTCTGTCTGTTTGTCTGTCTGTCTGTCTGTCTGTCTGTCTGTCTGTCTGTTTGTCAATACATATACAGACTTTTGCAAAATTATAAATCCACGCTACTCACGTGACGGACAAAATGTGTGAATGGTGTAAAATGATACCAGGAGTTCCTTTCACGATTACTTTGAACTACCAACATATAGCAATACTTGTGTTCTTAGAGTTAGAGCTACAACTGAATAATTTTGTTTGTCTTTCACTAAAGAAATCGAAGTGCGTTTGTCAGGCAGTAAACCACAAATGTCCAATCCAAACAGTTTCCTTGATACGCTTTGTACTTCTGAGAGAACTTAACATTAAATTCATCGTCAAGTTGCTAGAAATTGCCGTTTTGTCTTTGTTTGGCAGCAAATGAGCAAACTGTTTATGACGTAACAAACTCATTCTTATGATCTGTAATTGTTTAAAAAACCAAACAAAAGCACTAAATCAATGCACTAATGATTACAAGACGTAAAACTGTTGGCTTCAGTGTTATTTCTTACTGCATAACGTAGACATTCCTAAATTCGTTACTTTCGGTTATATTCTGTGATGGCTCAGAATAGTGCAAGTAAAGACAATGGCGCCAAATTGTCTTGTTTTTATACGCTGTTGGAGCTCACAGAGCGGCGAACGTCGGCAACCCTACAGTTCAGTTATCATTTTGTTCCAATTTCCGTCCTTGAATTGATTCTTTGCGTTGTTCGTGTGTAACCATGCCTCAAAGAAAGCAGTGCAGCCCCAAGACTCTACAAGAATTCGAAGTCCATCTTGAGAACGAGTTGTCAGAACGTGAAGTGGCAGGAGTTGTAGGAGTCTCTCGTGGAGTGATTCAGAATGTCATCAGACGCCTTCAAAATGGCAACAGCAACTACAAAAGAAGACCAGGCCGAGGTAGAAAAACAACAACTTGAACTGACCGACATATCGAATTTGCTGTTCTTTGAGATCGCCAAGTCACTCTGCAAGAGCTTAAAGCAGACTTGACTGTCGTGACTGGCCAGCCTGTGTCACATTCCCTCATTAGTAGACGCCTGTCAGAGAAAGGTCTTAATGCTCGGCGACCTCGTAAAAATCCACACTGCATTTTCTACGAGAGAGTGGCTTTGTGCTAGTGACGTCACTGTGTCTTGAGTGGCCGTCTCGCTCTCCAGACGCCAATCCAATAGAACATCTGTGGCTCTGGCTGAAAGTGAGGGTAAATTGTCTGCACCCTCGAACAGCAGCCGATCTCTGGGTGGCAGTGCAGACAGCGTGGGCGTCAATTCCTGTTGATCTTGTACAGACTTTAGTTGACAGTCTTCCGCGTCACGTAGAAGTGATACGCAGCGCTAACGGCGTTTGGACGAAATGCTAGATAGTAGTGTGAATATTAACGAGTTCTTGCTTATAAACCAATTACACTAAATGCCACAAATTTGTTTACTATTATAAAATATTCACTTTACAGCACATGCGCAGACAAGATTTGGGAAGATAATGATGTTTTCCCCAACTTGGCAACTTTACATTCTCTAGTCAAGGTGTGAAGTAGCCTCGAACTTCCAGACCAGAGAGCGCAAAGCGCGCGAACTCTAGTCTGGACCAAGTCGATACTAAAATGATTTCGGAAATAGCCCTTCTTAGCCAATCAGCTTCTACAACCCGAATCTCGGTTGTAAATTCTGATTGGCTTAGCAATAATTGGTTATGCTAAGTGCACTAGCACCTGATTGCGCGCGTGTGAAATCCTCGTGGGCGGCTAAGTGCATGCCACAACAATGACAAGACTCTGCATGCCAAAAACAATGATCAGACTCTGCACACACACATCTTAGTTTTAGTTTCAGCTTCAGTTCTTTGATATTTTCAAGTTTGCGGTGAGAGGACATGCACAGCAGCGTTGCTAGACCATCACCTTTGACAACTGGTAGAGCGGTAGTCTCGCTAGTCGAGCGGTTAAACTAGGTAGCGGTCTGCCGAGGAATCAAAGAGTCGTGGTTTCATGCCGTCCACCAAGATATCGCTGCAAACACTGCAGACGTCTCTTCTTTGTTTGTGAGATGTCATGGCATTTACAAATGATATGTTGATCTAGGTAAAACGATCCTATGCTGTTAGACACCATTTACCATCGCTTTTGATAAATACTTCCGAAATCATTTTAGTATTGACTTGGTCCAGACTAGAGTTCGCGCGCTCTCTGGTCTGGAAATTTGAGGCTAGGTGTGAAGGGGTTTGAATCTAGACTCAGATAAACAGCAAATAATTTTGTAATGAAAATATAACTTGGAAGCTTCTCTGTGACTGACTAGGCTGTCAAAACACAATGAAATGTACAACAGGTAGGGTGGATTTATAATTATGCAAGAGACAGTATTTTCTGTCTATCTGTCTGTTTGTCAATACATATATTCTCTGTCTGTCTGTCTGTCTGTCTGTCTGTTTGTCAATACATATATTCTCTGTCTGTCTGTCTGTTTGTCAATACATATATTTTCTGTCTGTCTGTCTGTCTGTCTGTCAATACATGTATTTTCTGTCTGTCTGTCTGTCTGTCTGTCTGTCAATACATGTATTTTCTGTTTGTCTGTCTGTCTGTCTGTCTGTCTGTCAATACATGTATTTTCTGTCTGTCTGTCTGTCTGTCAATACATGTATTTTCTGTCTGCCTGGCTGCCTGTCTGTCTGTCTGTCAATACATGTATTTTCTGTCTGCCTGGCTGCCTGTCTGTCTATTTGTTTGTCAAATTAGACAAATTTAGAGATAAGGCATGTTCCAATCTGTCTGTCTGTTTGCCTGTCTGTCTGTTTGTCTGTCTGTTTGTCTGTCTTTAATTAAGTAATTAATAATTAACTAATTTGTGTTACTTGAATTTACTTGAATTTTGTAGGAGTTTCTTGAGAGCGAAGGCATCTTGGTGGATGAGCCACAAGCTATTCCTAAGGATCCATATCTTGACAGTCGGCAATTGCCTCAATACAAGCATGTGACGCCAAGCAGCTTCGATAAGCTGAAACAGTTTCTGACGATGGATCGAAAAGTGTTACGATTCTATTGCGTCTGGGATGACAGAGACAGTATGTTTGGAGAGATGCGGTCGTTTGTAAGTAGCTGGATATATTTGTTTGCTTGTCTGTTGTCTAGTTGTCTGTTTACTTACTTACTTACTTAATTATTTATTAATTTACTTACTTACTTATTTATTTATTTACTTATTTAATTAATTAATTAATTAATTAATTATTATTTATTTATTTATTTATTTACTTATTTACTTATTTAATTAATTATTTATTATTTCTTTCTTTACTTTTAATTTGTATGCTCATTCATGTTTATTCTGTTTTTGTATCTGCTGTTATTGTATTATTTTGTGAAATTCTACTAATTATTGTATTTGAATTTTTGAAGATTATGCATTATTTTCTTGTCGATGATTCTATTGAGATTCGAGAAGTTCACGAACCAAATGATGGCCACGATCCATTCCCAGTGCTCTTGAGACGCCAGAAGTTACCCAAGGACAGAAATGCAGTGAAAGGTCACACAATTAATTAATTAATTAATTATCTATTTATTATTTACTTTTTTATTTATTATTTTATTTATTATTTATTATTTATTATTTATCTATTTATTATTTTTTATTTATTACTTATTTATTATTTTTTATTGTCATGCTCAACCAGATCAGTCTGGTTTGTAAAGTCTATTACAAGTATCGGAAGCAAAGCCTGCTTCAGAAGTACTTAGACCATTACGGCTGTCTAGAAAGAAGACATGACTTTACGAAGGATCCGAGTAGATCCCAGAAGCACTGTTTCTGTAAGTGCTGCAAGTTGTGATGACCTGGAATAATGTCCAGCCACCGTGCAATACCTGCGTGCACTGTGCCCAAAGCTCCCAAGACCACTGGAACCACCAGTGTTTGACAATGCCACATGCGGCTTATCTCCACTCGCAAGTCGCTGTACTTTGCCAACTTCTCAGCATGTTTCTTGCCAATGTTGCCATCAGCAGGACAGCTGATATCAATAAGAAGACAAGTGTTTGTTTTCCTATTTCTGAGACAGATGTCTGGACGATTGGCTTTGATCTTCCTTGCAGTGGGGATGGTGGTATCCCACATCATAGTAATGTCATTCGTCTCCACAAGCCTATCAGGATGATGGCGGTACCATCTGCTCTCCACTGGAACCCCAAAATGGTGATAAACATCCCAGTGAATGATGGATGCCACCTGATTGTGTCGATCAGTGTAGTCCGTCGTTGCCAAAGCACTACAGCCTGCCACAATGTGGTCGACTGTTTCCAGGCCTACACTGCATCTGCGGCAGTAGGACTGACATCATGATGTGGAATCTTGCGCTCATAGTACCGAGTCCGAAGAGCTTGGTCTTGAGCAGCAACAACCAGTCCCTCAGTTGCAGCAGGAAGATTCACTGCCTTTAGCCATCCGTAGGTCTCTTTCATGTCCACAGGTGGTTGCTTAGTGAGACGGCGATACTGCCCATGCATAGGCTTCCCGTTCCAGGACCGCACACGAAGAGAACTGCAACACGTACGGTAATGTCTCGCATCTGTTTCAGGCGCTTGCTTGAAGCCACCTTTAACCGAGATGGATGCATTCCTGTGTAAGCTCTATGACTTGTCGTCTGAAGCAAGACTCCTCTGCAGCTGTGCAGTAAAGCGACAAGCCATGCGCCTGATTGAGTGTGAAAATTTTCCGGAGTCACACTCCCGTATCATCTGCATGAAAGGATCAGAACTGTCAGCAAGGTAACAGTTTAGCCTCACAATACAAGATTGATATGTCAACTCAATCTATTGTAACCCCCTACCCTCATCACTGCAAGGAACGTACAGTCAGTCAATGTCTGCAGAAGGATGGTGGACACTGTGCATAGAGAGGAGCTTTCTGGTTCGTCGATCGAGCTACTGCAGGTTCGTGCACTCCAATGAATGATGCCAAAACTGTAAGTGAGAACCGGTAGTGCAAACCCATTGATGGCTAGAATCTTGTTCCGACCATACAACTCAGTCCGGAGAACCACCTTCACTCTGCAGAAGTACTCACAACGGAGTCTCTCCCGCATCATGCTGTGCTGAATACCGTTACTCTCATCTACACCCAAGTACTTGTAGACTTGACCCGGTTCCAGACAGTTGATGTTGTCCGTTTTTCCTACCGTCACTCCAGAGTTGTGTCCATATAGTCTGCCGTTGACAAAGTGTGCAACAGCACATTTGTTCAGACCAAACTTCATTTGGATGTCATCAGAGAAGGTACGAACCGTGTGCAACAACCCATCCAACTGATCAGAGTTTCTGCCATACAGCTTCAGATCATCCATGTAATGTAGATGACTGATGAGCTGACATTTGGCAGTCTCACCATGCCCAGTGGTCATCCGGTAGCCGTAACCAGTTCTGTTCAACTCCTTACTCAGAGGATTGAGAGCCATAAAGAAGAGAAGTGGAGAAAGTGAGTCACCTTGGAAAATACCCCTCCTGATCTGCATAAGCCTTGTCTTGATCGTGCTGTTTCTGCAAGAAAGCACCATCAATGTCCTCCAACTCTTCATCACACATGACAGGAACTTGTACAAGACTGGACTGATCTTATGCAGCTGAAGGCATTGGAGCAACCAACTGTGTGGCACGCTGTCATAGGCTTTCTGGTAGTCCACCCAAGCCATGCTCAAGCTCTTGTGCCTGGTCATGAGTCTTTGGTAAGCGGCTTGTTGATCAACAGCTGATCTTTTGCACCAAAAGATCCCTGTTGACAACCCTTCTGCTCCGGAGCCATGAGGTTTCTCTAAACCAAATGCCCTGCAATCCTCTACCTGATAACTGAGGTGAGGGTCTTATAGAAGACAGACAGACACGTGATAGCCCGGTAATTTTTGGCCTGGTCAGTCTTGTCATTTTTAGGAATCAGAGTGGTTGTTCCTTGAGACAATCAGTTGGGTACAGAGTCTGGATTCTGAACCAGTAGGTTGTAGTTAACAGTCAGATCAATGTTATTTATTATCTATTATATTTATTTATTTATTTATATTAATTAATTAATTAATATTTATTATCTATTTATATTTACTTGTTTTTTTGTCTCTGTGTTTGCTTTTTCCTTGTTTATTCATCATCTATCCATTCATTGTTTAGGATCCTTCCCATCGTGTGTGCTTGAACTATCCAAGCATGAAATCCACGACTGGTATTCTCCGTCTGATTTCGCTATAGGAACGACACTCTTCATCAACGGCCGTCGTTTCCTCATTTTTGATTGCGACGAATTTACCAAACAATTTTATCGGTCTGTCTACAACGTCACAGACTTCACTCCAGTTACAGTACGCGGTCGAGCAGCCGAACTCCCAAAACGCAAGTTGCCGCCTTACAATGGATTTGGTTCTCTTGAAGACTCGATGCAGTCTTGTCTCTCACTTGTACCACAACCACCAAAGAAAGATTTTATTCGAATGCTAGAAAATGATGGTAAGATACTGCGCTTTGCTGCCGTCATGGATTCCCCTCATCCAGAGGACGTGAATCGCAAGTTTATTATTTCCTATCGTCTGTCTGATGATATGATGCAGATCTATGAGCCACCACAGAGGAATGCAGGCATTTTAGGAGGCAAGTTCCTGGAACGTACTCGAGTGCGGAAACCCGGCTGTCCAACTGATTATCCCGAGTTCTATACGCCGGCTGATTTGGCAATTGGAGCGAAAATCGAGATCTTCAAACATAAGTTTATCATCACAGATGCTGATGAGTATGTACTGAAGTGGATGGAGGATAACAGTGAGTGGATACCGGAGGCAACACTCAACACTCTAAGACAGAGACATGGAAAGCAAGCGGATACAGCAACAGAATAGATGAAGAGTTGTCCAGTTGTGTAGACAGAGACAGGCACATACAGCAAGTGTGGTTATTCGTTAGTCACTTAGTTCTATTCTAATGTGGTTTGACAGCGAGATGGTAACTTGTTTGATAGCAGTGGGTGAGTTGGGCTTGGCTATCAAATTATTGATCTAAATGTGTAATTATACTTGTCTTACTGGCTATAAGCTTGTACAACTACTGAAGCAAACACACACACACACACACACACACACACACACACACACACACACACGCACACACACACACACACACACACACACACACACGCCCACGCATGCACCAGAAACCCGTATGCTCACGATTTCTCTACTGATTATGCATCCAGTTGTGAAATTCTTCGTTGTCGTTTGCTCCTTTGTCGCATATCTTGCCATCGGTGCAGCAATTTTCGCAGCACTCGAACGTCCAGCAGAAAAAGATCGAGCCGATCTAGCAAACAGAGCGAAAAATGAGGTTTTATCCAACCTGACAAGCCAATTCAACATCAACGACAGCCAGTTGGCCGGCATCGAAAGCCTTCTGATCAAATACTATGAAGCTGAGACTAATTAACAGGCAGCAATGCAAGAAAATTGGTTTTACGGTCCCACGTTTTTCTTCTGCGTTACAGTGGTAACGACAATCGGTTATGGTAATGTTTCACCTTCAACGGCAGCCGGTCAGAGGTTTTGTATTGTGTACGCTTTGATTGGAATTCCTTTTACCGCCTATTTGCTCAGTATGATTGGTGGTTACTATGGCAACTTGTATGAAAAGTTGGAGCACGGATTTAATTCCCGGATGAAAGAGAGCAGTTACTCGGAGAGAAGGAAAAAGATTGTGAAATATGTTTTTATTGGAGTTACGTGTGTGTGCTGTTTCGTGTTATTTTTTGTTGTCCCGGCTGCAATATTCACATCAATTGAATCATGGAATTACAGCGAGTCGATTTATTATTCGTTCATTACTCTCTCAACTATTGGGTTTGGAGATTATGTTGCTGGTCAAGACACAGAGGATGATAGCGTTCGAGCGGTTTACAAAGTCGCTGTTGGATTTTGGATTTTTCTTGGCTTGTCGTTCTTGGCTTTGGTAATTACAAGAATGACTGGTGTTGTGCAGACGGTAGTGGAAGGGAAGAACTCTGAGGATGAGGAAGATGAAGAAAGTGAGAAAGTCGGAGAGGCAATTCAATTGAATGAAGAAACGACAGAATCCTAAAGTCATGTGACACAGGATTGCTGATTGTTAATATCAAATAGTTCTAGACTAATTTTGCTATCAGATCATCACCCGAGGAGTGAAATGCTACATTTGCCGCCTTGCCTTATCTTTAATTTTTGTAGCTGGCCATCCATTTCGGCCACACTGCTCATCAGTGTATAATTTATTTCACACATGGGATCCTGTAGCATGTCGTGTGGAGCCTCTTCTTGACAATCGCATTTCATCACTTTCACTCGTGTCTGTTCCACAGTATGACATTTTTTCATTAGGAGATGAAAGTTTAGACAAAATTTCAAACACAATCCAGGGTACAGAAACGACGGAACAACACCTACGCGCTAGGGATAGATTGTTATCACCAACAACACGCGCTAGCGTTGGATTGTTATGCTGGCTTCTTAGTCCTTTTGGCATTCCACTGTATAATCATTGTGTGTTACAGGTACAAAATTACAATATCTCTCTTAGTCTTCCCAATGCACAGCAGCGCAGATTTATTGTTGCCGACGAATTTAATTGCAACTCTTAGAATTTTGACGTCATCATTTACGTTAACGTCATCGTCTACGTCATCATTTATGTTGACGTCATTATTTACGTTGACGTCAGCATTTCCGTTGAGGACGTCCTAATTAGCCACAACCTCCTTACACGTCATCATCATTTCCAGCTTGACACACCCTTTGGGTTAGGTAGTGACAGCCTCCTATTCACACATCCCTGTTGGGTAACCACATCCTCCATCCTCCATCCTCGGAGGTGTACACACGTACTTGTAGTTTGTTGATTCCTCTCTAGGACTCGATCACTAGTCTAGAGACACTCATTACCATTGTTCTCGGGAGAACAAAGAAGCAAGCTGTCTGTACATCATATCACGTCGCTGACTGGCTAATCATGTAATACTAATTATCACGTAATATTAAATTTCTAATTACAACATATATTTGAATAGATTTGCATTACGTCCATACTACTTACTATGTAACTTACCTGATGTGATCGCACACGACGTCACGACGATTAATTAATTATGACGTCATTGTACGCACAACTTCGACGTTTGTTCATAATTTGTTTGTTGCTTGAGGTATCGCCTACTTACTATTCCTACTCTGCATACTTACAATGACACTTTTCTATTTTTGACAGATTAGCAGATGTACATGTACGTACAGTATGGTTATGTAGGCGTGTACAGACGTTGTATGTACATGTATACGCCTACCTTGGGGTTGTATCCAAAGTTCAATCTGGGTTCCAGTTCAGCTATGCTAATTAATTCAGATGACACATATGGTGATATCAGCCCAGCTATTTAATCCGACAACCGAGCTTTGCAAGTCAGTTAGCTAACGTTCTGCGTTTGTGATGGCTGCAACAAATGTGAGAGCTTAGATTGTGCTGTAGTTTGTAGAATTTCTTGATCTAATCTAATTGTTTTCTACAGACTGCTTGGGTTTTCTCCCAATCTCTTCATTCTGAGTCGCTCCCCGACTTTCAAGGTGAACTACTGGCAGCTTTCAAGACTGCAGGAGATGGAGTTTCCAGCACGTTCTTTGGAGCTCATGTGCAAGGTTTTTCTGTGGATGGCGATGTAAGTGATTACTCGTCTGATCTCAATCTTCTTGCTGCACCTTCCATGGCCCATCTGGTCGGTCTTGTTACCTCTCCGGATTTTGCAACGTCGATTGACCAACAACAGGCTTCTCAGCTCATCCACGACTGGTTTGAGACAAAAGGCACTAGAATAGTTAGCAGCATGGCTGCTAATGCAATCGTGCAGAAGTTTGACGATTGGCTGCAGAATGGACACCAGTTCAATACCGGTGACCTACAAATGTTGCTCTTGGATGCAAGTGGTTCATTCATCAAGAGCAATGAAGTGCATGAATCTTTGTGCAGCAACCCGTTGGCTGTCCAAAGTTTGGTTGTGATTGCAAATGCCAAACTTGGAGAAAGTGTGATGAATGAGGTGAGAGAAGCATGGCAAAAGCTTGACCCCATACACTTTGAAACGGCTTTCCAGATTGCTGATGGTGGCTATGCTCTGTCTGATACAAGCAAGTTCACAGACAGACTGCATTCCCTCTATTACAACACAGTCGTGGGCAAGTGTAAGACCGAGAGGCTCCACACTGTCCCATTGATCTCTCAAGCTGACAATGGCTGCCCCTCTGAAACCATTACTACCATCTACGGCTCTGAAGTGGAACGCTGGCTCGAGTCGAAGAAGCAAGGGTCACTCAATTCTGTTTATATCCAGCCTCCCAACAACGTGAGCAAGGAAACAAAAAAGGTACACCCCTGTACAGGATGTTTCCTCGCTGGTACGAACGTCCTGACTATGAGTCGAGATGGCAAAAGAGTGGAGCACATTCCAATAGAACAGATCAAAGAAGGGGATCTCGTTATTTCTCACAATGGCGCCCTCTCTGTTGTGTCTGATGAGCCAGTTGGTCGTAAGCTTGGTGACAATGTCACCATGTATGGCATTAAAAGCCAAAATGGTAAGGTCAATTTCTGTCCATTCTTTTCTGAATCTCATCCGTTTTGGACAGTTGAGGGAGGCTGGTGTGCTGTAAACCCTCACCAAGCCAACTCGAAGAACGGATGGCTACAGACCAAAAAGTTAGGTGTTGGCTCTACTCTGTTTCAAGTACAATGTACACGTGTGAAGAAACACAAACCCTACAAGGTCAAAGTCATCTACAACCAAGTTTCCATTTCTGAGTTGACCAAACGTGTTGTTCGTAAGCCAATTGTTTATGATCTGCATTTTCGTGAAGGTGCACGTTCCTACCATGCCAATGGGTTAGTGGTGGGCCTCAACTACCCTGAACTGACAGCAACACGATTGAAGCATCATCTAGCTGGCACATCCCACATGAAGCAAAGTCAGAGAAAGCAATTACACTCTGCTATCAACGACCTTTCCTCTGGATTAAGCCATGCTGTAGGATATGATTGGCCAAAACATAACATTGGAAGTGCATTGTCTCGATCTAAACGAACTGGGACACACCGAAACAAGCACTTCTATCGCAATCATGTCTCTCTGTTTCAATCGTATCACACTAGCAACTTGACCTACAAGCTTTACAAGCATGATCGCAATCGGCATGTGACAACCCACACTCACCTAAGGGCAGGCAAGCATCGTGAGGTGCCACCTGAGTGTGGGAAACTTCAATTTGTAGGCGGTAAAGTCATACTCAATGGCCAAGTTTCTCACAAGGTTCATTTCACTGACAATGGTCATGTGGTAGCTCGTATGTCACCAACAGTGCTCTACACACGTTTGCATCCGACAGGACTTGGAGGAGTTGCAGTGAAAGCCACAGTCTCTGAAGATGGATCTCAAGTGGAAGAAGTTCAAGAGAGTTATTCGATTGGCGCTGAAAACAGCTACGATACAAAATATTTGAAAGACAACAACTGGACCAGCTGGTTTCAAGTTAACACTGGACTGAAAAATGGCGTTGCTGTTGCTTTTCTGAGTGATCCAAGTGAGTCGTCAACAAGCACAACTAACCAATACTTAGCGAAGATTGGAGCCGTTACTGTGGTGAATGGACAGCTGGAAGTGCAACTTGACTTTGGGCAGTCTTCATTCATATTTGGTTGGCACAGTGGTGAAGCTACTATTTCTGACGATTTCAGTTCATTGAGTGGCACTCTGTATGAGTATGACTCATCAGCAGACAATGGGAAAGGTGCATCACACGAATGGATAGGAACCATCACTACAACTGATGATGAAACAACTGATGGCCAAGCAACTGATGACCAAGCAACTGTAGTGGCTTCTCCTATGGTTATGGCTGTAGCTCCCCTTGCAGAATCAGATGTTGCTGATGGTAGTTCTTCTCTGTCTGCTGATGACAGTGTTTCTTCTGAGCCACTAACATCTGCAGCCAATCCTACATGGGCTACTGAATCTATGACTATGCTTGCAAGCTCAGTTCCAATGAGTGTGTCTGAACTGGCATCATTGGCTGCTCCAGATACTAGCGAAGTAAACACGCTCTCCTTTGACAAGTTGACAAACATGATGAAAGCAACCGTTGACTCTGGCACTCTCAAGACCTTGTTAGATGAAACCCCTCCTGTATTGAGTGGCGATGAACAAGCTATTATTGATGATGAAACAAATGGCACAAAAGCAAGAAAATTTCTTGTTGACAAGTTTTTCCCAGCATATGCTGTGCAGGCATTGAGTGGTTCGTCTGAACTGGAGTCAGACTTTGATGGTGTTTCTGGTGGTGTTACAGTCACAAAGGAAAAACTCACTTACTTTTGGCAAGGAGCCGGTAGTACTGAAGATGTAGTGACAGACAACCAAAGCATAGCAGATAACGTTTTGTCGCAAGACTCGGGATATGATTTCGTAAACAATGGAGTTGCTCGTCTTGCATATGCAGAGTCAATGACTTCTCTCTCACCCTACTTGGAGGACAATCCTAGTCAGTGGGCAAGTGACCTGCACGACTATGTCACTGCCACAGACTATGTCAATGGTTTGGCAGTTTTGACATCTGCTTCTGACAACAGCAAGCTGAACAACCTTTGCATGATTCTCTACTCTTTGGCTCCAACAGAAACTTACGCTACAGATCTGTGTTCCAGAGTTTTGCAAGCTCAAAGCAATAGTTTACGTGAGCATTATGCTTCTGATGATCTTCTGGAGACCTTTATTCCTGCCGTTATTGAAAAGATGGTCAATCTTATTAACGAAGACGATGGGTCTTTGAAGTTGTCAACAGATATCAAGTCCGAGATTATTCAGCAGACAGAAGATGCTATGGTTGAAGCCAATGTGGAGACGGTACAAGCTCTTGTTAGTAAATTTGAAAGTATGTGGGAAGAATGTGGTGTTTACATGTCGGCAAATCGTGATCAGCCTGTGTGGCAGCGGCTTTCCCTATGGTGGGCAAAGACTACTGAAGAATACCCTATAACATCTGCAATTGGCAAGTGGAGTGTAAATTTGTTCGGTCACGCTGTGTGGATAGCTGCGATTGGTTTCTCTATTGTGGCCCTGGTTGTCCTAGTAAAGGACTGGAGTGCCTTACGTACAGATGAGAAAGTTGCAATAATTTCTGAGGGCTCTGCCGTACTGTCAGATGTAATTGCAAAGACAGGAAAGGCTTGGACAAATATAAAGGATTTTTTCAATTCTGATGACATGTTCACACTTGAAGATGCATTTGAAGCCGAAGACGTTCAGCAGCTGTGGGGTGGTTATCTGGATGATGTAGCAACAAGGTACAACTCAGAATTACAAATTATTGAACTTCAGTTTCCAGGAACCGGTGCAGCAGGCGCAGTAGCTGCTGAAGATATTCAAGCCACTCGAATTTGGCAAAACTTCACATTTGCAGAGAAGGTGGCTCGCGTGACAAACATTGTAGCCATGAGTGCAGCTGTCGTCTCAATGGGATTCCAAGTCTACGAAGATTTCAAGAACAATCAGTCATCTGCTGTCAAGACTCTAGATATTATCAACATTGTTGCGGCTGGCATTGGACTTGGAGCTGAGGCTATTGCCCTTGCTGGTGAGCTTGGCGTTATAACTTTGACTGAATTTGTAGCTGGAGCTGTCATTCCAATCGTTGGAGTAGTTGTTGCTATTGTTGGCATAATTGTTACAATTGTCCTCCTGCTGGAAGGCAAGAAATCTGAACAAAAGGACACCCCGATTGACACATGGGTGAAGAGCACTGGCGTGTCATTTATCAAGACGATTCCGACTCCAACAACTGAATGGCAGAATGATCATTCAAGTTAGAAAACGGATGACGAAAGTGGACATAGAGACTATGGTTTACACAGCAAGAACAAGAGCAAGTTGATGTTGTTTTAGATTATGCCAAAGAAGCGTGTCTGTTCTAGGTTGTTTCTGTTTGCACTGCATGTTGCTAGAGTTGGATTTATGGCGTTTATGTCAAAATGGATTGAAAGAGACAGTATCACATGTCATAGTTTTTATGCACTTTTTGGTAGCTTGTTCTATGAAATGACAGTATCAAATGTAAGTGTTGCACAGCACTGATTGATGATGTTTTGCTATAGAGGGGTTACATAATTTGACGTCACACCTAAGCATTCCGAATGTATTCATGATATAATATGATGTACATGTGATAACCACCTGCATCTCCTCTAGCTGTCAATGGGTAATTTATTAATGAAAAACTTATCTATTTATTAATAACAATGATAATAATAATAATAATAATAATAATAATAACAATAACGATGGGGTAAAGACCCCACTTGCCCATTATGGAGGGGCATAACGACACATAACAAAAATAATAAAAATAATAATATAGTGGAGAGCAGATGGTACTGCCATCATCCTGATAGGCTTGTGAAGACGAATGACATTACTATGATGTGGGATACCACCATCCCCACTGCAAGGAAGATCAAAGCCAATCGTCCAGACATCTGTCTCAGAAATAGGAAGACAAACACTTGTCTTCTTATTGATATCAGATGTCCTGCTGATGGCAACATTGGCAGAAAAACATGCTGAGAAGTTGGCAAAGTACAGCGACTTGCGAGTGGAGATAAGCCGCATGTGGCATTGTCAAACACTGGTGGTTCCGGTGGTCTTGGGAGCTTTGGGCACAGTGCACGCAGGTATTGCACGGTGGCTGGACATTATTCCAGGTCATCACAACCTGCAGCACTTACAGAAAACAGTGCTTCTGGGATCTACTCGGATCCTTCGTAAAGTCATGTCTTCTTTCTAGACAGCCGTGATGGTCTAAGTACTTCTGAAGCAGGGTTTGCTTCCGATACTTGTAATAGACTTTACAAACCAGACTGATCTGGTTGAGCACAACTTAATAATTAATAAATAATAATAATATATTTTCTCTCGTGCCCAATAAGGTACATTTCCCACTTAGGGACAGACAAACTACACACGGACAACCTACATACACATCACTATCATTCATTCACTACAATATTGTTTTTACATACAAAGAAAAAAAAGACAAATATGAATGAATGATATATTTCTGTCACACCTAAAAATATCACCACTAATTAATTAACTTAGGCTTTCTTGTTTTCATATTATGCATTGAAACCTGCAAACTGTTGAACGGTGTCACAGTGAATCAGCAGCATTGATTGAAGACATTCAAGGTGGAGTTATCCGGGCTTTTTGTACCTAATGTCAATTTTTTACTAAGCTACGTATACTAAATGGTCTCTGATACTCATCACTTCGGGTCTGTTGAAAATGCGGAACGGAACGCGAAATGAGGGCCCGTATATGTAGAGAAGTATGGCGCGCCATTTGTGCCGTAATTCGCTATTTCTACTTAGGTAGAAATAATTCTACTTAAGTGGAATTCGTTTCTACTGAAGTAGAAATCAGCACTTCTACTGAAGTAGAAATCCATTTCTACTTAAGTGAAATTTGTTATTTCCACTTCAGTTGAATTGAATTCCACTTAAGTGGAAATGAATTCTACTTTAGTGAAAATAGACCACTGAATTCTACTTAAGTAGAATCATTTTTACTGAAGTCAAGTGATTACTACTTAATTAAGTGGAAATGAATTCCACCTATGTAGAATTATTTCTACTTAAGTAGAAATAGCGAATTACGGCACAAATGGCGCGCCATAGAGAAGTGAGATGCAAATCAGGCCACATAGAAACGATCTGGAACTTCGAGGGTGCATAAAAGACACCGCCTTGACGCAGGCGGTGTCCTGTGATGTTGACGCTAATGCTGACGCTGGAATCTCTTCCATCGTCAGCGTCAGCGTCAACGTCGGCGTCAGCGTCAGCGTCGTGCTGTGAACTGGGCTTTACGCGCAGAAATTATACGGGTAGTTTAATATCCGGGATACACATAACATACGGGCTTTCATTCCGCGTTTTCAACAAACCCTCAATATTCATGGTTAACATGACAACGTCGGAAAAGGGTTTGGCTACATGAGACTACCGTACACGCATAATATACAAGTCCATACAAGTATTTGGCATCATAAACTTCTTTGGGCGCGCAAGAGGGCCTGTTTACGAGGCTGTTTCCTCTTGCGCGCCCAAAATTGCGCACGTACACATGTAAGCGGCTACTTACATAGTTTTCGATATCTGTACAGTAAGTGATCACACGACGCTAAAATTTTAAATGTGTCAACGTTGCATTCGTCACATCCAGAGCCACAGACACGGCTCTGATACATGGTCACATCTAGCCTCGAAGTTCCAGACCGTCTCCCAAAAGAAATGCTAGACGGTCTGGATCAACTTCTGATCAAACCGAGTTCAAAAGTGATCCGAGTCAGCCAATCAGCAAGCTGCCGCCACTAAAGTGGCGTCCAATGAACGTCGAGAGTTTTGTAATGCAATGCACGGCTTCTGGCAAAGCGTTCGACAATTATGCGTGTACAGACGGGTCGTAATTAATTGCATGAACGTGTGTCTTTCATGATGTAAAACTGCACTGGACCGTGCCTTTGAAACAACGCCCAAGGCTCTCGAAATTGATTCAATGCCTCCCGAACAGCGGACCGCTGCAGATTTGCCGCCATCGTAGTTGATTACCACCCACATTGTTTGAACACACCTCTAAAATGTAGTAATCGATCTCCTATTGTCACATCGGGTGGAATAGCGCTGTTATCCAGAGAGGTGTTTTCAACTCTTCCATTTCTCTTAGGTAACTACGCCTACTTCCGAACTCGGTTTGATCAGAAGTTGATCCAGACCTTCTCCCATCTCTTTTGGGAGACGGTCTGGAACTTCGAGGCTAAGTCACCTCCAAAGCCGTACCTAGAGACTCTGGTCACCTCCAGAGCTCAGGGCACCTCCCCACACTCGCTGTCACCACAGAAGCATGCGCGTAAATATTCAAATCACGCCCCCTGTTGCTTTTTTTGATTTTACATACAAGATTAGTTTCAGCCTCTGCCCTGCACCGACGTGGTTCTTTCTCATCTGTGATTTCTCGTAACTATGGCCACCAGCAGAACGCTCACAAAGGCGAGACCGCCAAAAGCAGCGGCGAAAGCTGCACCAAAAGCGAAGCAACGACCGTCCCGCGTGTCTATTCTCCCGCCTATCAAGCTGAAGCCCGACTCTAAATGGGGTCGGACGCGCTTGGTGGCGCGCGCCGGTGTGCGTTTGAATCGTTTACAGCGAGTTGCTGCTGGGGCTTACTTGCTGAAGAGACCGGAGGGCGAGAGGATGGTTTTGTATGTTTATAGTAACGTTACTGATCTTGTGCAAGTGCTTGAGGATCGCCAGCTGCCGTTGGATTTGGTGGAAGTCACTCCAGGAGGTAAGGTTGCGTTGGTCACGTGATTGTATGTCATGGAGACCGAGAAACAGAAAGTGATGAGGATGCGTTGCAGATTTTCGACTGCGTGTGGCTTACATTGTGTACATGACGTTGAGATAATAGACAGACAGACACAAGAAAGTGTGACATTTGGTGCATGTTGTGTAGTTGGTTGATGATTAATTTACTAACTAAAATATTTATTTGTTGTGATTTATGGAAATAAATGTATTGGCAGACAGAGTGGTTGTGTATTATTTATTAGCAAGAAACTATTTCAGAGTAAAGACAGACAAGCAGGCAGAGACAGACATGCACAATATAAGTATATGACACCATTTTGTATGTCAGGGTCAATTACTGAAATGCTGGAGTCTGCTGAGTATGTTCTATCGGATGTCGACTTGATTGCACAGTTTGTATTTAAAATGAAAAAATTAAAATGGCTCCATCTAACTTCACCAGGTAATGATATTATTGGTATTAACCGTAATGTGGTTTAGTAATTGATGTCTTGTATTTGAAGTTGCTAAACAAGTCATTGTGGAGTGGGAGAATAGGAAGTGCAATCATTCACAAGAATATGTTCAGCAAAAATCTGAAATCGAGGAAGAGATTCATCGGATTGAAGAAGAACTCAGTCAGCTGCAGATTCAATATCGAGAAACGATGGCTCAGACACCACCAAGCATCGAGGCTGCAAGAAAGGCAGTCCAATCACTTACTGAAAGGTTTATCAAAGATATCAACATGACTCTTTTAGATCCTCATGAGTCGGTTCGTCAGTGTCTTGAAGCAATTGTAATTATTTTAAAAAAGAAGACCCACCTGTACAGCGAGAAGCAACCATCTGTTAGTCATGGCTATGGCATTTCATGGAATGAAATTTGCAAGATGACAAGACGAAGTGACTTTAACAAACTGCTGCTAAACTTTGACAGTTTTACTGAAATCAACAAACAATTTCTTCAATCGGTTCGTGAAATTCACATGAAGAAATTGAAACGTCGAACATATCAGAT
>NC_085104.1:660815-663315 GCF_963422355.1 Corticium candelabrum
GACCAATTAAATGCTTGATGCTTGGATTTGTTGGTCCAGTTTTGAGCTCGACCAAAATTAATAAAATTTTGATGTGCGCATGCGCAATGATATATTTGCTGTAAAATGACTTTTGGTAGTATATATGTATATATACATCCTACGACTGCATATCAATGACTTAGGAAGTGTTAACAGTGCATGTGGTCCAGTGACTGTTACTGCGTTTCACTCGGTATCAGCGTCTTTGTTTTAGCGTCCATTTTGTTATATATATATATATATATATATATATATATATATATATATATATATACATATATCTGGATACACTATAAAGCCGTAGTGTCTGTTGTGTGTGTGTGTGTGTGTGTGTGTGTGTGTGTGTGTGTGTGTGTGTGTGTGTGTGTGTGTGTGTGTGCGTGCGTGCGTGCATGCATACAACAATAATTTTATTTACTAACAACTAGTAATCTATATATATATATATATATATATATATATATATATATATATATAGATTACTAGTTGTTAGTAAATAAAATTATTGTTGTATGCATGCACGCACGCACACACACACACACACACACACACACACACACACACACACACACACACACACACACACACAACAGACACTACGGCTTTATAGTGTATCCAGATATATGTATATATATATATATATATATATATATATATATATATATATATATATATAATTCAATAATTTGTCATCCCTGGCCAGCTCAATCACCGGATCTTAATCCAATTGAGCACATATGGGATCTTGCGTGTGTTGTTCAGCAGCAGTTGCCACGTAACACGTCAGAGCTGTGGCAATGCTTGAAGACAGCATGGAATAATTTGCCACAAGAAAGAATGCAAACCCTTGTTGATAGCATGATGACAAGAGTAAACAATGTCATAGATGCTAGAGGAGGTCACACAAAATACTGAATCGATATAACACTAAGTTTGTTAGGAAAATTGTAATTACATGCCACATAGTAAAATGTTGATTTGAGTAATTGTTTATGACCGGTACTATATATATATATATATTAAAATATATATACACTAAACTGGATATTTCTTGAAAGTGATTTTTTGTTAGGATTTGGACCCAGTTTTACCTCTTGTTGACTCACGATCTCAAATGGCAATTCGTCAACGAATTGTGTTGAACCAGCTGAACAAGGCGTATCGACTTCTTCTTGTAGGGACGGAACTGTCTATTGGAGGCTTCTCACAAGACTTAAACAATATTGTTCGAACATTTAGGTAAGAAGCACTACCTTTATGTTTGTCTATGTGTTTGTCCATCTTGACTGCATGTCTGCTTGTTTGCCTTTGTGACTGTTTTGTTTGTTTGTCTGTGTTTGTGTTTTTGTTTTTGTTATCATTAATTTGTGTCTGTCTATTTGTTTGTCCATCTTGATTGCTTGTATGCCCATGTGACTGTTTTGTTTGTTTGTTTGTTTGTGTGTGTGCATGCGTGTATGTGTGCATGTGGTGTGTATGTGTGCATGTGGTGTGTATGTGTGTGTGTGCATGCGTGTGTGTGTGTGTGTGTGCACATGTGTGTGTGTGTGCACGTGTGTGTGTTGTCTGCTGGTTGTTTGTTGTCTCTCCATTTGTTTAACTGTTTTGTCTCTAGACTTCAGAGCAATAACATCACATTGAAACCATCACAATGGAAATTAATATCAATTGTCTTACTATACAGGTGACACATTCCAATCACTTTTGCCACGATCATGTCTTATCACTGTTAACATCCTTCTAGTTTACATACATCAGTTGCAGTCAATAATGCTGCATTGTCAACAATGTCTTACCGTCTGCAAGAGAGACTATGTCAATGTATAGAAGGTTTGGAAGTTAACAGTGATGACATGACGTCATTGATTTCAATATTTGGCATTCAAGTTAATAGCATGGAAAAATTATTTTCAAAGTGTTGTACTACATAGCTAGATGCAATTTAATTTATGGGACTTGAAAACAGGCTGCCAATAGAGCTATCTATAGCTACAGTATGGAGTCACTCAGTATGTACCCTATATTTTACTGCACAATTTTTTTACATAAGTCACTGCTTTTTCTTACTTTATTTGATACCCAGGCTTGTAGGATGCATTTCAAAAGTGCTATGGTCTAACGCGCGCTAAGAGGGCGTGGTCTAAAATAACACGCCAATAGAGCAGTCTGTAATTTACTTTTGTTTTAATTATATATAAATTAGTTATTTCATCAAGTACATTTTCAACAGTAAGTTTCATGCAATTGTCAACTGTCAGACGTAAGGTGTGGTTTGAAAAATGGTTCGACCAAACCAGGCCTGTTTTTACGTCCCTGAAATAGGCCTTTGGTAATAGTTCACTTTAGAAAAAGTAGTCCACATGGCCAGACCAGCCAGACTGCCTCCTACGGCCCTGATACCTACAGGTAGCTGAGATTTTTGTGGATCGTAGATAGTGTTGACTCAGATCAGTATGTAATTATAGTTTGAGCATGGTTG
>NC_085104.1:665815-678315 GCF_963422355.1 Corticium candelabrum
GATTACATGCAAAAATAAATTGATTTACAACTAGAGCAAAGTGGTTAACGGCAAAGTTCGGACGTGGGCTTACAAGCCGGGTATAAATTAATTAATTGATTCAGAGGTGTAGGCACCATATTTTTCATCAATCAAAGTGGTGACTAGTTAATCAAGCCAGTACTAATAGAAGCTAAATTAATTTAATTGAAATTCACCCACAATCTCTCGCGCACAGTGGGCTTGGATGCGAGGCCTGTCCCAAACATTTTCCTCTCACCTGAAGTTTGACGACCTCCAGCCTCGTCGCTGGTGTGCTCGACACACTTTGCACCCACAGCTGCCCCGCTTCAGTCCATTCTCTCGGCGGCAAAATCGAGTTCAAGATCTCCTCGGTCTGTTGCGATGCTTTCTGACTGTCTACCGGCGGAAGTTTGCCTTTTGCAGCGGGTGGAACAGGACCGGTAGGACCAGCAGTCTGTACACCCATGGTTGATGATGCTTGTTTTCCAGTAAGAGGTTTCGTCTGGGGAGAAATGGGGGCGAAAGGGGCGTGAGTATGAATGAACATGTTGACGTCAAGACTCGCTGTTTTTACCTTCTGTTTGTCTCCGGTCTTACTGACTAAGATGGGATTGTCGTATTTGACGAGAGATGCGGTCGGTGGGATCATCGTCTTACCGCTTGTCTTGTTCCTCGATCCCTATGGTGACAGATGGTCACGCATGCGCATTCGTTTCACGTGACTATTGCGCGCGAAAACAACAGCTGTGGTTGAGTCCCAGAGTCCGGATGTTGTTAGTATGCCTGAAACGTTCTGCGGCACGCCAAGAGTTCTGTAGATTTGTTGGTGAATAGATAGTTACTAAAATTTTTGGAAAATTCTATTTGATATTAATAAATTAATTAAGTAAATTCGGTGATTTTAGTGTCCATGTCGAGAATTAGAGAGACTGTAAGTTATGGAAGAAAGCAGAAACCAGTCTCATACAAAATTAGTAAGAAGGTTTATACATAAACTGTGGGGCCCTGAAGGGTTCATAGGGCCAAAGGGCCATAAATTTTTCTGGTAGTATACGTTAATAACATAAAAATACACACAAACTGTTAATTTTAATGCAAGTTTTGATGGTGTGTAATGAGTGACTAATTGATATTGTGATTATTTATCAACAGATGCTAGCAAACGACTCTTTAGTTCCTCGACTGTAGCTTTCAGTGACTCTAGTTCTTTTGCATGTTGCACTTCTTCGGTTGCTCGTCTCTCAGCCTCTCGTTTTTCTGCTGCTTGTGGCCATTTGTTTGCATCAGCTAGCTGCTGCAGCAAGCACTGGTTTTCTGCCTCTAGTTCTTTGATTGTGTTCTCCATGTCGGCCTTTGTTAGCTTTGCTGTCACAGCCTTTCTGATTCCAAATGTTACATTGCTTTCGTACACTTTTTGATGCATCAGAATGGTTATGTTCATGTGATCGCGTACCCTGGAATGAAAGTAGATTGTTGGAATAGGATGGACTGGACACACACACACACACACACACACACACACACACACACACACACACACACACGCACACACACACACACACACATGCACACGCACGCACACACACACTTTTTTATTACTCAATAATGAGTTCATGACTTCCTTTCAGCAGTTGTTTATAATTTGTCTTTGATGAGCATGTTCATATGCAAACAAAGAGTCCTATTCTGGAATGACACACTCGATGACAGATATTACAAATGTTCTTTGTACCAGTAGTCAAGTTTTGTAGTGTATAGTTGTGGCGCATTAGTCTCTTTTCTTCAATTTTGTCAATTCTACCTTCCTCGTAACAATCTAAACCTCATATTTTTCTTCCACATTGAACGGCTACATGCTATCATTTCCCAATTCTTGTGATCAATATCGACATTCTGTAGATTGTGTCTTAAATTTGTCTTTGAACCTGACCACCAGCTTTTCTTGGCACACACACACACACACACACACACACACACACACACACACACACACACACACACACACACATTTTATGCTCAAACAGATTAACTGCATTTGTCCATTTAATCAACTAACTTCGCCAGTAAGTGTCCTCTTTCGGGAACTTCAATAGCCACTTGTCTGAGTAACTCTTCAAAGCAATCTGCATACAATTCTCTCCTCACTGGACATATTCCCATGTCTTTGCCCTTGTGCTGTTTCATCCTGTTTTCCATTTCCTTCTGTGCCACATACACAAACACAGGCACAATGAGAGCAAGCATAGACAAACTATAATTGTCACACACACACACACACACACACACATACACACACACACACACACACACACACACACACACACACACACACACACACACACACACACTGTAAATTGTATGCACTGAGACAAGAGAAGCCTTGGTACACTGTATTTGTCCATTAGTGCTGTGCTCTCCGCTAACTGCATGAATACTTTACAATTTATGTTAATAAATTAATTAGAAAGTCATGGAGACCTGAAGAATTGCAACATCGCGTTTCGTTGCCTGTTCGCTAGATATCGTTTGACGCCACAGTTGGCCGTCTTTGACCCATTCTCTCGGCGGTAGAATCAAATTCAGCAACGTTTGACTGTCGCACTTGCCATCTCCCACACCAAGCCTAGCATCCACATCCATAGCTGCACGCGTGCCAGCCACAGTTGTAGCTACAGTCTGCACGACTCGTTTGGTCTCTGCTTTTGTCGGAAGGTTGTGAGGCTGAAAGAAACGTTTGTTAGTCTATCTCTGCTTTGTGACTTGTAGTTCATGCATGAAACGTTAACGTTTACTTTGTGTTGTTGATGGATCTTGCTGACTAATTCCGGCTCATTGTATTTGACCAGAGACTCGATATTGTCGAGCATTGTTGCTCCGTAACGACGCCAGTTTTGACAAAGCCGTCAAATATTTAGCAGCTACTGCAGGCGTCAACACTGCCCATAGACTGTCTGTACAGCATGCTCTACTTACAGTGCCAGCTAGAGGGCTAAGACTGTATAGGCCGGGGGTCCTATAGAAGGAATACATAGAATATGAAATAGAAAGAAAGAAATCTGATAGATTTACGGTATTCACTCTCATAGATATACGTACGGAAGCTAGCTGCATATCGTTTGTATCTACAAAGTAGTAAACAAATACTTTGTTTTAGTTTCTGGAAAACGGTTAGTGTGGCATCAGGTGCGCATCTCACAGGGTTTAATTCCTTAATCCTTATTAATTAGGCCGGACATTGTCAGTGGCTTTAATTTTTAGGGCGTCTTTGGCAATGACAAGTATAGTAGGGGCGTCCAGCTAACATATAATACAGTCTCTGTTTCCTAGTGCTAGCTAGATGCTGGAAGGGCTCTCTGAAAGGTGTACAGGATTGAACCATTTAATTAAGTTAATTAATTACTATCACATGTATCAATGGGCTATTCCAGTACTGTACTCTCCAATCCATTGATCCAAAGGGGAGGGAGTGGGAGGTATAGGGGGTTCACTATATATACCAAGAGCTCGATGGACAGCCATATAGGACCACGCCCCTTTCTGTTGTGCGACCCAGATTAGAAGCGTCGATACGCTCGGCAATTATTTCGGAAGCCTAGTCACGCCTCCACTGCATGGTCAAATAATCTTGCGCGCGCATCTACTACTAGTAGTTGGAAGTGGAGGGTGTTAAGTCATGATTGCACCCACCGTGTCTCTCGTCAAATACGACGCTCCTGTGCCAGTCTCCAACATCAAAAACAATGTCAGTCCTCACTATTCAATGCTAATTATTAGAGTATACGATAAAATACATTGTTTGTCTCGCAGACTGGAGAGTCAACTGTGTTGTCTCACGGTGCACAGGCTGGCACCTCGTGCAGTATTGCTTTTTCCGCCGGACGCGCTCAGTCGCTACCTCTAGACGCTCATCAAGAATGTCAACAGACGGAGGAAATCTTGAACTCCATGTTTCCGCCACTAGAATGGATCGACGAGGGACAAAGTTGGGTGCAAAGCGTTTCCACGTCACCGGCTACTAGACAGGATGTTGTCAAACTAGAGGTAATTGCGCTTGTTGTAAACTCTTTGTGAGACTTTCGGCTAACTCTGTGCTCAGTTGTGGTGCATTCAGCTGGTCTCTTTAGTTAACACACTATTAAGGCATTTATCCAACTGCTAATTAAGATCTTTGCGTTATCTACACTGCATCAATCACCGTTGGAGATTTGCATCTTATGCCAACGTTTGTGACTAGACTAAGATGTCGTACACACGATGAAGTTCCGGCCGATACTGGACTTTTACACTAGTATAGATACAAGATGTTAGATCTTCACACTATAGCCTTTCCAAACGTGGGAGTGTATTCACACTAGGAGCTAGTGCGTCAGGAGACTCGAAGTATGGGCAGTTTATGATTGACATTCAATCAGCAATGAAGTTAAGTACAGAAGGTGCACGGCCTCTTGGTTGCCTACTTTTGTCTTTAGAACTGCTGACGGTAGGAAATTCGTCACGTATTTATCACTAGCTTGACGGCCACACTGGCAATTAGAACAGACTTACCGTCGTCTAGCACCTGATAGGTCTTGACCTTGGCAAGCTAACCCGCTCTTGTTTTACAGACTGTGCACGTGAGTGATGCAATAGAGACAGCAAAGCGGTGCACTTTATATTGTTAACATACCATATGTGCATTTAGTTGCTGCTGACGTCTAAGCTATTATCTAGCCTTACATTTAGGAGTACGTTGTGTATCGTCTAATCCGTTTGCAAATCGACTTTTTTTACACGATGATGCGTCTTGTTCTGTCAAGGTACTGAAGAGCGCATAGAGTAGTTAGTCTCAACGTGTACATGTGGCACGCCATCTACAGCCATCACCAAAAAGCATGAAAGCAAATTAGGAGAGAGTGACCAGGTGTCTTGTTAATTGATGTCCAACGCCTCAAAATCAAGACGTTGCCAGTAGGTCGTCTTCTAGGCTTGGCGATGGCTCAACTGTTGGTCAGATTAAATGTATTCCTGCATCTAGTGTAACTCAGCCTCCTAGAAAGCAGTACAAGCGTCTAGTAAGGTCCGGGGAGGTAGTGTGATCACCCCAGACGGCTACTGTACTTGTGGACTTTCACAAAACGACTGGGCGTGTGCAGTTCCAGTAGGATTCTGGAACCTACACGTATACACCTCCAAACACGCGTCTCGAGACTCACAAAAGGAAGAGCAAAGGAAATCAGTTAACCAGCGGTGTCGTCAGCCTTCCGGTTGGGGGCAGACTGCCAGTTGACCAACTAGCTCTAGCTAGAAATCAGCCATACCGGGGGGGGAGAGCGATTTGGATTGCTTGCCCTTAGTATGATGCCTTAAGCCTCGTTTACAATATGACGCTGACGCTGAAATAGAAATGAATCCAACTTCAGAGTCAGCGTTAACCGTCGAAGCGGCCTCTTTGAAGTTCTACTGTATCGCTGTTCAGCTGCGTATGCAAGTCACGTACTATCTATTTCAAAACTAATGACAAAATAGAGCTTGGGCTGTCGAAAAATCTAGGCACCACGTCCCAAAGTTTCCACGGCCCCCCATGGCTTCCCTAACAAAGCGCATGACGTACTGTACACGGTGGTCCCTCCGCAAGTTTCTCTAACAGCTGCTGACTCATTACCTCGCAAGCTCAAGGTGTATGCTGCTACTTCATCCCTGATTAGACAAATATACTAACTGCTCAGCCAGCCTCCGCCCCCTACCGTTTCCCGGATGTTTTCTTGCATCTGGGAATGGCAAAGACGGTGAAGAGACTTCCTCGAGTCTACTAGAGTAGTCAAATGCAGTGAGTTTGGAAACGGCATACCATACATGCATGAGGTTGTTCCTTTTTTTGCCTGATGTGAGCCTCGCGTAGCCAGACTTTCTGCCGCGTACGTAGGGTAAACCGGGGTAACTTCGTGAGTAATTTGATACACGCCCGTATATTGCTACGTATGAGTGTTGTAGTCGCTTGATCTTACTACCGTATGGAGCAGTAGCCTTCTGCCAATCAGCATGTGGGTGACCATCTCTGAAATCTTAATTGTTCTTGAGATAATTCGGGACTTTCGTCGGCACTGCTAATCTTCTGGGTGGGGCAACTTCGTGACAGAGTTTGGTTCTGGCAACTTACGACTTACGAATGGTTGTAACTATTGCTTGCTGGAGTACGTTTCTTTACTGCATCTATTGTGGTAGTGACAAATAAGGCATACCTATTAGATCTTTCGCTGTACCCTAGGAAGTTGCTGTGCGGTGTAGGCGTTTTTGTTGCTGTAGCTTCGCCGTCCCAGATGTCCATTCAAGTAGCAATTGACTTGCTCATAATCCTACGTCAAGTAGTTTACTAATAGTAGAAGAGATTCAAACCCTAAACTGGAGGTAAGACGCTTCACGCTCGAACAGGGTTAGATATTCACGGAGTTGCCCCGGATGACCCTATTTAATATTAATATTCATTGTGCTTTGGATTTGTTGATAGGAAGAATTTAACTTGAAACTCTATGAATTTCATGCCAAAGAGAGTGGAATATGTTCTTTGAGAAGGAAGTTGTACTCACAGTGCTTTGATGAATTGATCAGACAAGTGACTATCGACTGCACAGAGCGAGGACGTTTGTTGCTGAGGTAAGTCAGTCAATCAGTAAATCAATTGTCGTTATGTAATTTGCCATCAATCAATATTTCATCTGTTTACTTGTGCTTAACTGAAGAGGCGCATGCGCCAGGGTTACAGTGGTGTGTCCATAGACGGACGGCCGGCCAATTGGAATGCAGCGCATGCACTCATTGTTATCGCTGTTGTTAATTATTATTTATTGTTTGCTAGTTTGTGTATGATTTTTTATTTATTTGTATGACTGTGTGTGTGTGTGTGTGTGTGTGTGTGTGTGTGTGTGTGTGTGTGTGTGTGTGTGTGTGTGTGTGTGTGTGTGTGTGTAGTGCACTAACTGTTTTAGCTTGTGTACAGAATACGTGATGAAATTCAGATGACCATCGATGCATATCAAGCACTGCAGGAGGATGTACCTCGAGCTCAACGAAGTGTGCAAGACAAAACAGGTATGCACAGCACTAAACATAAATAACTGTGTGGGCATGCACACACACACACACACACACACACACACACACACACACACACACACACACACACACGGACACGCACACACACACACGGACACACACACACACACACACACACACACACTTGTTTGAGGTCACATGTGAAGTATGTAGTGTGTGTGTGTGCGTGTGTGTGTGTGTGTGTGTGTGTGTGTGTGTGTGTGTGTGTGTGTGTGTGTGTGTGAGACAGCCATATGCATGTGACATGTGGCAGTGCTCTCTTTCTGTGTAGATACTGAGAAGCTGGATGAAGATGACATCACTAACGTACGTGCTGAAAAACGTGGCTTTAAAAAACCAGGCAGTTCAATCCTTGATGGCCACTTTACCCCAGATGTTACCAAACCGGCTGGAAATGCCCAGAAGAGATCAGAAACCAATGGTCCAATACATCCTTGTGTACATCAGCGTAATTACAATTCAGTGGGTGAGGCTCTTTATGTAACAATGGATGACCCAAGACGACATCGAAAGCCAAAGCCGCATTCAGATCTCAAAGGAAGTGATACTAAAGAACCCGCTTCATGTATTGACAGAACTGAAATGCGTCCAAGTTATAGAGTCGATAGTGAAGATACAAAGATGGCTTCCAATTCTTTTGCCTTTTGTGTTCCTCCCAGCATCTCTCATCAGGTCGCTTCGAACTCTCACAACTCTAAGAAATTCAATCGTCAAGTTACAGTCATATCAGCAGAAACGTCTGAGTTGAATATGAAAGATATTTTGACACAAACAAGATGCGACGATTCGAATGCGGCGAAACCACCGCCAATACCGAGTCGAGAAACAAAACCAAATAGTAAGCTGCGACGACGACCAGCTGATAGAGAAACAACATCAAATGGTCTATCAAGGTTGGATGAATGTGAGTCGCATCGCTTGTCTGATCGCTTCGATATGGCGACAGAAAGGGAAGGAAGGCGGTTGTCGTCGTTGAGTGAACACTCGTTTGATCATGGTCAACCTCCTCCGCTTCCGTCTCGACACAAATCTCATAGTATGACTGACAATCTACCGACTCGTCCACATTTACCAACACGAAAGTACATAGCAGCACATCGACCACACCAACTGACTCGAAGTGCTTCGTTTAGCATACAATCATCGACGTATCTATTATCACCAGTTCAATATGCGAATTCCCAATCATCAGTTTTTCATTTAGAAATGCAAAGGGATTTGCCAACTGATGATGAGACTCCTCCTCCAGTCCCCATTCGGAAATACTTAGAGGCCGTTGATGTGGACTGTGTCCCACCCGTGCCTATGTCTCCTCCTCATTCACAAATTTGGAAACGTACCTCTCCTGATGTTGAAATTCCAGATTTGGAACGTCCTCCTTTACCACAACGCTCAGTAGAGCCCCCAGCATTGCCACGACGGTCGTCATTCTGTGGACCATCATCACCCAAGCAAAACGGTTACGAACAACGTGATGTACCACCAAGACCCCCATTTACATTTACAAAAGGATATCATTCTAAAAAGCATGAAAAAATGTTGGACGCTGAACATCACGACTATTTCGAGATCAGCGATGATAACACTTAATGCAACAGACATGTGGAGATCCAGTCAAGTGGCACTTGAATGGTGTTCATTCAATGTGATAAATGACACGACTTTGCTGTACTTTAGTGACTAACTTGACTTTGAGTCGTGAGTTGCTATGCTGTGGTGTGTTAATTAATCGTGCAATAAATTTTATCAAAATTGATGTGTACACTAGAGATACTATTGTATAATGATTGTAAAGCAGAGCGTATGTTTAAGAAATGGTTTGAGTGTTTGGAGTGTTAGTAGAACGACATATGGGCACAATACATGTACCAAAGATTTAAAAACATAAATTAATTATGATAATAATTAATAATTATTACAATTTTAGTAAATATTTTATTAATAATTAATTTATAATAATAACAACAACACTAAATACATCATAAAATTAATATCATGAAATTCATAAAAAATAATTTTTTTGATAGTTGTAAAGTTTAAATTGATTTATGTATATTTATAAACTACAGTAAATATAAATTTTATAATACATTTAATAAATTCAGTTATACAAAATAATATTTGACTTCAACTACAAAATACCCGGATAACACAAATCCAGGTGCGCGCATTATTTGGGAAATCGAGGCTAAACCGGCTGCGCATGAGGCCTGGGTACAAAGCTAAGCATGAACTGGGAAAGCTCTCGAGATGAATTGAGACGAACACGAAATATTGGCAGCCGGGAAAGTGAAAAGACGTTAAGGTTAGGAAAAGTGGTGCTAGCAGACAGTCCGTCAAAACTTGGAGATGAAGGTGAGAAAGACAAGTTGATTTTGACGTGGAAATTGTGATATGAATTACATTTTGTGAAGTATGGACCGTATATGAACAGTTGTTTATTGCCGCTCTTGATTGTGGTCATCACCTGGAAGCAGAGGTCTGAAACTAAGTATTCCTTGAGTCCTTTCTCAATGTCTGTCTATTTGTCTGTTTGTTTGTTTGTTTGTTTGTTTGTGTGTGTGTGTGTGTGTGTGTGTGTGTGTGTGTGTGTGTGTGTGTGTGTCTGTGTCTGTGTCTGTGTCTGTTTGTCTGTCTGTCTGTCTGTTCTTGTGTTTGTTTGCTTTGTGTCTGTCTGTTTGTCTGTTTGTCCATTTGTTGTGTATGTCTCTGTCTGTCTGTCTGTCTGTCTGTCTGTCTGTCTGTCTGTCTGTCTGTCTGTCTGTCTGTCTAAGTGAACTCCACATACCACACAGGAGAGAGCCAAGACATCGCTACTCAAACTCGGATGACAGACCAGACATTATAGCACTTGATACATCTTCTGGTATGAGTAGTGACTTAGACATCTCTCTTGCCCATCCCTGGAGCTCAGAGGTATTTCCCTCATCCTCAAAAGTAGATGGTCTAGCTTCGAAGCGAAGAGAAGAAAGAAAAGAATCAAATATCAAGATGAAAGGCTACCAACTGGCAACCAAATAATCTTTAAGCCTTTAGTCATTGAACACTTCAGTAGATGGGGTGATGAAGGAGACCAATACCTACGTTCTCTCGGATCTCAATCTTTTCATAAAAATGGTCGGTGCAACTCGGCACAATTTATGGATCACTGGTGGAAAAGGTTCAGCATTCAATTACAGCGATGCAATGCTAAAGTAATCCAACGCAAGATGTCATCCATCCATGCAAAAACAAGCCGCTTTTATCTACAATAATTAGTGTTGTAATAACTGGACCCTCTTTGGGTTCTTTAGTAGTTAGAAAATGTAATTTTTAGTTCTCAGGTGGTTCAGTAGTTGATGTCTGTCTGTCTGTCTGTCTGTCTGTCTGTCTGTCTGTCTTTCTGTCTGTCAATACATATATTTTCACACATCATCGCTATTACAGTCTAAGACAATTAGAACTAAAATCACAAAGTCTAAGAGCCCATAATGGGCTACTTTATCAATCTATCTAATTAGCAAAACACGGTTCAGTTGAGTCCTTTGATCGTACTACTCTTCCTAATTTTTTACATAAAACATTAGCATTGCATCTTTGTAAAGCTATTGATAAACAGCGACGCCAGTACGTCTTGAACTCTCTGCCATTTGATCTTCCATCTTCATCTGTTGACTGGTGTGACAAGCGATTGAGAAAGTCAACAGCATCTTGTCCCCATCTTCCAAAATGTTCGAAAACCAAGGCAATGCAGTTAGAGGTGCGACCCCACATGTTCCACTCACCACCATATTTCTGTGCCTTTTCAAGCTCTCTTTTGGATGCAGCTGCACCATCTTCCAAAGCTGCTTGAGAAAGAATCTGTTGTGCCCATGGGTGAGCCACAGAAATGTCCAATTCGATATCGCAACCAGATTGTGCATCAAATGCAATGATATCAGGTCTATCATTACTATTAATGTAGCAATTCCTTGGTTCCCTTTGGTGTGTCATTTTAAGTTGTTGTAGGCAGCTGCTCCATACACTGGACAGTGTTTCGTGAGTCCAGACAGGTCCGCCCCCGCTCTTGCATGTTAGAAGGTGATAGCCATCTCTGTCAACATCTTTTCCGCATTCACAGGTTGACACAACAGATCCCAAGGGCATTTCACAACCCAGTCTCAAGCGTGTTGCAAGACGAAACTCGCCAGGCTTTAATGCAAACTTCGCTGATTGTGGTATTGAGTCAAGCCACGCACCTGCTCCTGTTCCCTGAAGAGACCTAAATCTTGCAGAAGAACGCTTAGATTGAGGGTTTGCAAGAATAGAAGATACAATGTTGTCAGTTCTTTGCAAGTTCAATTTTTGTTGTAACTTTTTAGTGTTACACATCAGATCAGCTAGAGATTTGTCTTCAGGTAGAGCGAGATGAAGCTGATGACTAATGGATCCAACAGAAGTACAACTTGGAATTGGACAAGAGATGTTCTTGATTGGACTAGTGAGATCTCCAAACAAATGAGGAAGACGACTTAAAGAGTGAGCCCAGCTGGATACAAATGCAATATGACACGTTGTTTCTATTGATGTCATCCCAAACCCACCATTGCGAACGGGCAAAGTTGCTTGCAGCCATTGGTCATTTTCTATATTGCGAAAACTAACCAATTGCAAAAAGGTTTCTTTTGTCAGCTGATCATGAAACCTAGCTGCAGACCTTAGCTGAGTAGGACACACTGACCGTGCCATATGATTAATGCGAGGCACATGACAGTAGCGTAGTAGTAACATTCCAGATTGAGGATCGTTAAGAGATGAAATCTGCTCACAAAGGCTCTGGCCTGATTTTGCGATGTCCAAACAAGATTCTGTGACATACTGCTGTTGCCCAATAGGGATTCCCAGGATGTCAATTCCAGATGATACAACTCTAATGGCCCTGTTGAGACAAGGAGGTGTTGTAAGACCATTGCAAAATAGCTCACATTTTTCAATAGCAATATTCTGTCTGTCTGTCTGTTCTTGTGTTTGTTTGCTTTTGTGTCTGTCTGTTGTTTGTTTGGCCATTTGTTTGTTGTGTGTCTGTCTGTCTCTCTGCCTGTCCATGTGTCTGTTCGTTTGTTTGTTTGTGTGTGCATGTGTGTATCTGTCTGTTTATCTGTCTGTCTTTATCTGTCTGTCTTTGTCTGTCTGTTGATGTGTTTGTTTGTGTTTGTGTGTGTGCACGTGTCTAACTGTCTGTCTGTCTGTCTGTTTGTTTGTGTTCATGTGTGTGCTCTCTATGTATTTGTGTGTATGCATATTTGTTTATTTCTCAAGTTGCTCTTTTATTTGTCCAATGTTGTTTTTGCCTATTATCAAGAGTTACTTAGTAAAACTGGAGACAAAATTTCCCGAGAGTGTTCGAGTGAAAAGACTGAGAGGAATGAAGATGGAATCAGAGGAGCGGT
>NC_085104.1:680815-685815 GCF_963422355.1 Corticium candelabrum
ATCGAAGAGATGCTACGAACTATGAGACAGAGCTAGACGACGTTTCTCTAGCGCGATCTGATTTCATCCGCTGTCTAGCAAAGTAGTTTGTTCTAAATGAGTCGTACCATTTGTTTTGCAATGACTCGCACAAGTGAGTCTCCTGAAACGAGAATAAAAGGACACATTGTATAGTGATGGAACGCTTGCTTGTTGTGTGTGTTTACTGGTGTTGGTTCGTTTGTCTTCTCCATGGTTAGTAGTCGTCGGGATGTGTCCTTGCTGAGTACCTGTTCGCTGTTGGTGATTAGTGTGAGGCACGGATGGGTGGGGATGAGGTTTGGTTGGTAGCTTTGTGGGAAGAAAACATGGAAAAATTAGCAGGTTTGTTATTATTGATTATTGGTACATATATAAACCAATCTACAGTAAGGTCAGGTTTATTGCTTTCAAATTTCAATTATTTGTAATTTCATTTTTAAATTCTTAAATTTTTTCAATTTCATTTTTTCAATTTCAATTTTTTTGTAATTTTATTTTTCCAAATTTTCAATTTTTCTCAATTTTATTTTTTCCATTTCAATTTTTCGTATATCGATATTTTGTAATATCTCTCTGGTTTTCTGATTTTTCTGCGCATGCGCAATGTTTTCTGATTTGTTTGTCAGAATTAGTTCCTTAGGTTTGTGACACACCCGACCTTATGGTAGTTGATTGTCCACATCCATATGTCCATCTATGTGTGTTTTTGTGTTTGCCTGCCTCTTTGTGATTGTGTGTTTGCCTGTCTGTCTGTGTGTCTCTGTGTGTCTGTCTGCCTGTTGCTTGTCTGTGTGTGTGTGTGTGTGTGTGTGTGTGTGTGTGTGTGTGTGTGTGTGTGTGTGTGTGTGTGTGTTGGTCTGTCTGTCTGTCTGCCTGCCTGCCTGCCTGTCTGTCTGTCTATCATTCTGTTTTCCTTACATTAACACTTCCCCAGTCTACAAAGTGAATGAGTCTGGCATGTACCAGTAGAACATCAACCATCAGTTTGTACTTATGCCATACTCATTCTCACTCTGCTCTATAGACAGGTAGCCAGTAGACCAGTCGACCATGCAGCACAAGACAATGAGCTGCAAACAATAGCAAGTCACTCAGCACTTCACTTAGTGGGTACAACTTGCGCGAAGGTATATGACCATCTCTCCTAAACACAAACCCAAAAGAATGCGAATTAGTCCAAATGTGCAACATTTAATCAAGTGATCCTGAAGCAGTATATTAATATTAATGAGTACAAGTTTAATTCCTTTGAGTTATACTCAGTGACTGTGATTATTATCACACACACACACACACACACACACACACACACACACACACACACACACACACACACACAAATGCACGCATGCATGCATGCACGCACACACATACACACACACACACACACACACACACACAAAACATTTATTAATACAAAAGATCAATAAATCACACAGATGTTCTGGTATTGCATATGCTTCTCCTTTCCTGCACCCAATTTTCCATGCTCCTTCTCTTATGCCATACGGAGCTACAGAGCAAGAAGCACACCATCTAGTCCACCTGAAATAGCAAAATGTAAAATGCCTACTGACGGTCCGTCACGATTGCATCAAACAGTGGCCTGCAAGTCCACGTGTTCTGTGCAAAATCGGCGATCAATACATCTCCATACTTTGACTCGAGATTGTATTGACGGAGATTGGAGCGAAGATTTTCATCTGGCCCTACCACATCACAGCAGAATTGCTGTACATGTGTATCTGTGGTGAGTGACTGGGTCATGACTGTACCTCGTGTTCTGTTTTCTCCGGCTCGTGATGATTTGCCTGCAAGGAGTAACGTTTTGTGTGACATCATTGTGGGTGAGGAGGCTTACCTGTTCCACGTAGTATTCTGCTGTCGATGTCGGTACCGACTACGTGAGCACCGAAATGTGCACAAGCAATCAGAATGCTTCCTGTAATAGGTGAGTATAGACAAGTAAGACAAACAGGCAGACAGACAGACAGACTGATAGACTGACAGACAGCCAGACAGAGAAACAGGCAGGCAGACAGACAGATTGACAGACAGATATACAGACATATTGACAGATTAATAGACAGACAGATTGACAGACTGATATACAGACTGATATACAGACAGACTGATATACAGACAGATTGACAGATTAATAGACAAACAGATTGACACACAGATTGACAGACTGCTACACAGACAGACAGTCCTACCTGTTCCTACAAAGGGATCGCACACAAGCTGATGTTTCTGGACCTAATCACAGCCATCTCATTGTTCTGTGTGCAACCACTCTGAGTGGGAAGCATATACCTTTGCTTGATTTGCCATGAGAAACGTAAGCTGTGCATCCATGGATGTGTTGCCAATGAAATGCCTTTTCTTCACCGAATACTGGTCGACTATTTCACGTTGACTGTGAACAACCTGGCAACATGCAGTCAACACATTTGTCTGCAGTCAACACATTTGTCTGCAGTCACATCAAGTTTGATGTGCTTGTGTCTGTATCCCGTCTTGTATCTCTTGGTTTAGCTCTAGAAAATTTGTCAACACCTAGTGTGCACTGTCTGTCAGTCAGTTTGTCTGTCTGTCTGTCTGTCTTCTGTCTGTCTTCTGTCTGTTTGTCATCATATATTTTGAACACAAGACTATATTACATTTCAGCAAAATAGTAAGTACTTAAGTTCAAATGTACCTTGTCCATAATCTACACACTATACACTTCACTAAGAATGAGCTATAAACTACAAGCATCTGCGTGTCTGTCTGTCTGTCAGTCTGTCTGTGTGTCAGTCTTTCTGTCTGTCTATCTTTCTGTCCATTCATTTGTTGTTACCCGTTTACTTAACATATTAGTCTCTCTGCTGGCTGTTAACACTACACACTGAAAATAGAATTCGCTGCATCAACGTATGCTTACTAGACGTCCAAAGAACCATCTGTATGGGTCTGATGGAGCAGAATTTGGATCACAGCCATAGTCTTGAAACAGACAAAACACGTGATCTGGCTTGGTCAATTGCAACTTTCCTCTGAGAGGAAGGAACTTTAATTTCTAAAAATGCAGAATCCAAATTGTGAAGAGCTAACATATGAGCAATGCCATGACTTACATCTATCAGCTGTACTTTGTAGCTTAGCGGTACTTTTTTACAGAATGTTTCTACGAGAATCTTAAATGAACTGTCAGGTCTACAGAATGTATCCTAAACACAATTACCGATAGGGTATTATCAAGAGACAAACAAAATAGGCAGACAAACACACAGACAGACACAGAGACAGACAGACACAAAGACAGACAGACAGACAGAGAAACAGACAGACAGGCAGGCAGACATACATACATACAGACAGACAGACAGACAAACAGACATATATGGAGAGACAAACAGACAGGCAAACAGACAGACAGACAGACAGACATATAGAGACAGACAGACAGACAGACGGACAGACAGACAGACGGACAGACAGACAGACAAATCAACTAGTGAGACTTGGTTGCGACCAATAGGATGAAGACATTCACAGACATATGCAACACGTACAACACACCGTTCTTGCACTCGGAAATTCTCTTAATGAATTGACAAGAGCACCAAATGTTGATCCAAATCCCCACAACTCATACACTGATCTACAAGCATTCAAAACTCACCTCAATATCGAACACTAAACATCAGATATTAATCAGGCATCACAACAGACTTCATAAGAATTGATCGTGCCGCCATATTGACAGCACAAGCCTCTGACGGCAAATCAACCAGGAAAAATGGACTCAGCTGGAAATAACACAGGCAGGTCACGTGACCAAATTTAAACAGAGAGAGTGAAAGTCAGGAATGTTAATCATTGCGTTTCTGTCTTTCTGTTGTTGTATGTTTGTATTTGCTTGCCTTGCATTCACGATGGTCATACTCATCAACAACTGTTAATGTATTGATACCAGCCAGAGATGCAACAGCGTTTAACTCCTATGAAGAGTAGAAAGATTATTTGATATCAACTAGACTGAAATGCGATACAACCAATTGTGGACAGACATTGATGTAGCTGAGCTAGTCTTTGTACAGACAGACAGACAGACAGACAGTTTGAAAAACATTATCCTAAACACACACACACACACACACACACACACACACACAGTGACACACACACACACACACACACACACACACACACACACACACACACACACACACACACACACACACACACACACACACACACACACACACACACACACACACACAACATACATAAATACATACATACAGATAAACAATACATCACAATAGTGTTGCATAGATTCTCTCTGTGCTTTGTAATGTCTGTGTGTGCACTTACTGGAAGACGAAAGTCAAGGTGATCGTGGGCATAGTAACACAGATATCTCCGCATGGTAGTCAGTATAGTCACCTGTAAAGCATTGCCAAGAGAAAATATGAAATATTATAAGAAAATTGACACAAATACTAGTGACTTATACTGACATCAAAGAATACGTAATCAAGAGACAAACAAATAGGTAGAAAGGCGAGTAGACAGACAGACAGACAGACAGACAGACAGACAGACAGACAGACAGACACACACACACACACACACACACACAGATAGATAGAGAGTAAGATGGACAGGCAGACAGACAGACATTCAGACAGACAGACAGACAGACAGACAGACAGACATTCAGACAGACAGACAAACAGACAGACATTCAGATAGACAGACAGACAGACAGACAGAGAATGAACAATACACACAATTATTAATGTGCTTTACTGTACAGCCCTATATAGGGCTGTTTTCTGTAGAGTTTTAGTTTGGTAGAGATTTTGTGCAATTGGGACAGACAGACAGACAGACAGACAGACAGACAGACAGATTGTTATACTTGAACTCTTACTCTACCAATAACAATCGCTAACTAGACATATGCATAACAATAACAGACAGACAGA
>NC_085104.1:690815-750815 GCF_963422355.1 Corticium candelabrum
GTGTCTGTCTGTCTGTGTGTCTATCTGTCTGTGTGTCTATCTGTCTGTGTGTCTGTCTGTCTGTCTATAGTATGATTTCTGTGTTTGTGCATAGGACAGTCTTGGTGGCAACAGTAAGACTGTGATGGTTGCTACCGTCAGTCCTGCAGATGACAATTACGAGGAGACGCTATCGACCTTGAGATACGCCGACAGAGCAAAACGGATTGTCAATCATGCCATCATCAACGAAGATCCAAATGCAAAGGTTTGTTCTCATCGTTGTGTGGCCATTCATTGTGGTTACTGTATACTTGTCTTTGTGATTTCAGGTTATTCGTGAGTTACGTGAAGAGTTGGACCGTCTTCGATCGTTGTTGACGGCAGGAACTCAAGGTGGAGTTTCTGTTGATGAGCAGAAGGCTATTGATGATATGAGGGAAAAGTTGGCGATCAGTGAGAGGCTAATGGCAGAAATGACTATGACGTGGGAAGAGAAATTGAGCCAAACAGAAAGGATTCATAAAGTATTATGATGATTGGTTGATATTCGTTTGTCTGTTTGTCTGTCTCTTTGTTTGTCTGTGTGTTTGTCTGTGTGTGTGTGTGTGTGTGTGTGTGTGTGTGTGTGTGTGTGTGTGTGTGTTTGTCTCTGTGTGTGTGTGTGTGTGTGTGTGTGTGTGTGTGTGTGTGTGTGTCTATGTGTGTCTGTGTGTGTGTGTGTGTGTGTGTGTGTGTGTGTGTGTGTGTCTATGTGTGTCTGTGTGTGTCTGTGTGTGTGTCTGTCTGTGTGTCTGTCTGTCTGTCTGTCTGTCTGTCTGTCTGTCTATGTGTCTGTCTATGTGTCTGTCTCTGTGGTTGTCTGTGTGTTTGTCTGTGTGTGTCTGTCTGTTTGCCTGTCTGTCTGTCTGTCTGTCTGTTTGTCTGTTTGTGTGTTTGTTTGTCTGTCTTACTCTCTTTGTCTAGCTGTTTGTTTGTTTGTCTGTCTGTCTGTTTGTCTGTGTCTGTGTGTATACATATAGTTATGTTTGTTAGTTAGTTTGTCTGCTTGTGTATAACTGGTATTTGTGATGTTTAGGAGCGTCATAAGGCATTAGAAGAGATGGGTATTTCTATTCAAGCAGGTGGCATTGGCGTAGAGTCTGGAAAATTCTATCTTGTTAACCTCAATGCTGATCCATCTCTCAATGAACTACTTGTCTATTATCTTAGGGTGAGCTTACGTCATCATGTTGTGTTGTGTGTTGCTAAAATGTGTAGTTGATATTTGTATGGGAACATTTGATGATACTGTTGTATTGGAGGGATGCAGCTCACAATACACTAGACTATTGTATTGGAGGGATGCATCTCACAATACACTAGACTATTGTATTGGAGGGATGCATCTCACAATACACTAGACTATTGTATTGGAGGGATGCATCTCACAATACACTAGACTATTGTATTGGAGGGATGCATCTCACAATACACTCGACTATTGTATTGGAGGGATGCATCTCACAATACACTAGACTATTGTATTGGAGAGATGCATCTCACAATACACTAGACTATTGTTTTAGAGGGATGCATCTCACACAATACACTAGACTATTGTATTGGAGGGATGCATCTCTTAAGTTTAGAAAGAATCACTCTTGTGACCGAAGAATAACACTGAATTGTATTTGCTCGCGTTTAGGATCACAACAGAGTTGGACGACCGGATCCCAATCGTCACTCAGTCAGTCTCTACTTCTGTTTCTATGCGTTTCACTTAAACTTACATTTCATTGTAGGATATTCAACTAATGGGCTTAGGAATTCTTCCAGAGCATTGTTTCTTGGACATAGAAGAGCGAGATCTGTTTATCACACCCGCAGCACCAAATGCCCGTACCTTTGTAAATGGCCATCCTGTGACTGAGAAGACATTGTTATATCAAGGAGATAGGATATTGTGGGGTAACAACCATTTCTTTCGTGTCAGCTGTGATAGAAAGAGAGAATCAACGACAAACGGCGAAGAGACGACTCAACTGGTCGACTATGATTTTGCAAGGAAAGAGATTGCAATGTATTCTGGCGATGTGGACAGTGTTGTGAAGTCACTGGAGGAGAAGCACACAGCTGACAAACAGGTACTGTATGACCTTAAAGAGTGGGAGTGTGTGGGTGTCGTGAGTGTTTGTTTGTTGTCATGACAGTGCATGTCCGTGTGTGTGTGTGTGTGTGTGCATGTCTGTCTGTCTGCATGTCTGTCTGTCTGTCTGTCTGTCTGTCCGTTTGTGTGTCTGTCTGTCTGTCTGTCAATACATATATTTTCGAACATTTAACTATTATACATCAACTGCAAATCACTATAGTAAAGTCTAACTGCACAGCAATTACAGTTTGCCTGTCTGTCTGTCTGTCTGTCTGTCTGTCTGTCTGTCTATCTTACATTTTGAACATCAATATTACCATACAGTGAATATCAGTAAAGGCATCACAGCTAAATAGTGAGTTCTCTGTCTGTCTGTTTGGTCTGTTCATTTGTTTGTTTGTCTGTCCGCTTGCCTGTCTGTCTGTCTGCTTGCCTGTCTGTCTGTCTGCTTGCCTGTCTGTCTGTCTGCTTGCCTGTCTGTCTGTCTGTCTGTCTGTCTGTCTCTGTCTGTCTGTCTCTGTCTGTCTGTCTCTGTCTGTCTGTCTCTGTCTGTCTGTCTCTGTCTGTCTGTCTCTGTCTGTCTGTCTGTGTCTGTCTGTCTCTGTTTCTCTGTCTGACTGTCTGACTGTCTGTCTCTCTGTCTGTCTCTCAGTCTGCCTGCCTGCCTGCCTGCCTGCCTGCCTGCCTGCCTGCCTGCCTGCCTGCCTGCCTGCGTGCCTGCCTGCGTGCCTGCCTGTCTGTCTGTCTGTCTGTCTAAGACAATTAGAACTAAAATCACAAAGTCTGTCTGTCTGTCTGTCTGTCTGTTTGCTTGCCTGTCTGTCTGTCTATGTATCTGCCTGTCTGTTGCCTGTCTGTTGCCTGTCTGTGTTTATGTTTGCCTATTCATTTGTCTATCACATGGACACGATTCAAATGGTTGCCAACACCTTCAATCTATACGTCCTTGTACTGCCCAATTTACTGCTTTTCTGTCTACACAGGGTGCACTTAATGAACAAAAGGCAATGTATGAGAAGAAGCTTGCAGAACTGAGAGACCAGATGTCATCCCAACAATCATCTATTGCTGTACGAGATTCCATCTCACCAGAAACTACACTGTCTGCCATTGAGAGAGGAAGCAAATCAGATCTCTTGAAGTAATGAGATTCCTGGATTTTGTGTCACGTGTTTGTTCGGGATTTTGTCAGGCTGAGTCAGTCTAATGCACTTAATGGGGTTGCTGTGTAGGAGGGGCAATGGGTTAACAGACTGATTCTTAGATGTTTAGTTAATTTGTAGGATATTTGGGTTAGATGGCCAGTCGCTGGTTAGGCTGGTGTGTGTGTGTGTGTGTGTGTGTGTGTGTGTGTGTGTGTGTGTGTGTGTGTGTGTGTGTGTGTGTGTGTGTGTGTGAATGTGTGTGTGTGAATGTGTGCGTGAATGTGTGCATGTGTGAATGTGTGCGTGAATGTGTGCATGAATGTGTGCGTGTGTGAATGTGTTTGTGTGTGCGTGAATGTGTGTGTGTGTGTGTGTGTGTGTGTGTGTGTGTGTGTGTGTGTGTGTGTGTGTGTGTGGTGTGTGTGTGGTGTGTGTGTGTGTGTGTGTGTGTGAATGTGTTTGTGTGTGCGTGAATGTGTGTGTGTGTGTGTGTGTTGTGTGTGTGTGTGTGTGTGTGTGCGCGCGCGCTACAATACAAGTGATGTTGCATTGTGTTAGTGATGATGACGATGAGCAATACAGCCAAGAGGAAATCTCTAGGTTAAAAGACTCGATCATTTGTGCCATGGAGCTAGTGAGGTAGAGACTACACCGAGTTTGTCTGGTTGGCATCTTGTTGTTGCTTTTGTCTTGTGTTGGAGTGATTGATGACTAAGTGATTGGATGGTAAACATCTGGACAGCACAACAAGCATGACAGACAGATACATTGTCAACAAACGAGGCGGGTGGGTAGGTTGGTGAGCAGGTTGAGTGACTGTTTGTCTTATAAAGATTATTGCGACATTGCAAATGTCTATATGTAATACAAGACATATTGCAAAGTGATGTGATACTGAGGTATTTACCAACTGCATGTAGAGGCATGGTGGATGTGATGGAAAAATGGACAGACATACAGATAGACAGATAGACAGACAGCTAGACAGACAGACAGATTGTTTTATTCTCTCCCAAACTGTAAATGTAACAGTTAATTGCAGAAGTAAAGTATCCTAAGCATTAGCAAAAACTACTGAAATGTCTGAAGTCATAGCTACAGTATTATCCTAATGAACATAGTGTTGAATGTCTATATCAAAGAAATAATCATCTATCTTACTTACGTGCAATCTACTTATCTTCTTTAATTAATATAACTCTAGCATTACATCTCTGGATAATTATAGAAATCTGTCTACGCCATCTCGTCCTGAAGTCGGCTTCAGTACTTCTGCCTTCCGAATCCCTTGACTTCTTTGAGAGTGAGTTCAGGAAGTTATCAGCCTCCTGTCCCCAGAACCCAAAGTGCTCAAAGACCAGAGGAACTAAGTTAGGTGTTGTGCCGTCCTGAACAGACAGAGCTTCGTATTTGCTTTTCTTTCTCATCTCATGCCTCTCAGCTGCATAGCCTGCCTCTTTAGATGCTCTATTTAGGATGTCTTTGCTCCAAGGGTGAGCCATGCTCACGTCCAACTCTGTACTTGTTTCATTGTACATTAAAATATTGGGGCGATTCTCAGATTCTGTATATTGATCTCTTGGCTCCTTGCGATGGTGCAGTTGAAGCTCGTTCAAACAACTGCACCATCCTGACACTACAGAATCGTGTTGCCAGACTGGTCCTCCCCCAAACTTGCAGGTGAGAAGATGATACCCAGTTCCATACAATTCTACTCCACATTCACATTTGTTTATGCATGACTTAAAAGGCATTGGTAGACTGAGCCTCAGATAGGACGCTAGACGGAAATCCTTTGTGATAAGTGCGTACCTATCTGAGGATGGTAAGGCCTCTAACCAAGCCCCAGACCCCCTACCTTGAGCAGAACGTAATCTTGCAGCATCTCTTCTGTGAGGTGCAGAAGACAGACAATGAGCTGCACTCAAGAGGCCAATTTCTGAGCTTAGATTGTGCTGAAGCTTACCCTTTGTAGCTGAAAGGGTTGACAATGATTGAGGCCTCAGTGTTTCATCGTTTCCTAATCTAATTGGAGGCAAGGACTTGACAGCTGAATGAATGTCGAAGCCAAGTGAAGAGGATGTGGAATCGTTTTCCACCAGATCTTGAATACGTTGTGAAAGTGAGGAAAAGCGATTAGGCAAATCTCTGACAGATTGAGCCCATGAAGAGACGTATGCTTAGCATTTACTCTTGTTGACTTCAGACAAGCCAAACCCACCCAATTTGATGTTTAATGAGGCTTGATTCCAGGTGAAATCATCAATAGAGTCTAAGCCCAATATCTGGACAAAGGTAGACCGGGTCATGGCATCATGTAGTTTTGCAGCATATTCAAAAGAATAAGGAGACACGCATCTAGCTAAGTGGTTCATCCGAGTCACATGGCAAATCTTAGCAAGAGAGTTGCACTTTGAGGGCACCTCAACTTTACGAGCTCTGAGCAAAGAGCGTGACCTGAAGTAGCAATCTCGGAGCATCTAGTTTGCACACACTGGTGGCAGCCGATGGGAATCCCTAGAATCTCTGTGCCATGTGAGACCACAGGAACAGAACCAAAAGATTGTACAGAATCTGACGTATTGAACAACTCGCACTTTTTCTCGTTGACTAGTAAACTGACATCTTTGAGTGATGACTGAAGGTCAGATATGAATGGTTGCATATGAGCAAACTTACCAACTACAAAGAGATCATCTAGGTAGGCGAGGACGTTCAGGTTGTTATGATTCTCCTGTAGAGACTCCAAAATGGGTTGCAAAGCAGCAGAGAAGAGGAAAGGGCCGAGGGGATCTCCCTGGTGTACTCCTGACCTAACAGTGACGACATCACCGCCCTTGACATATATGAGAGAGCTAGCATTGCTGTACATCTGGCACAGGTGACGGTAAATCTCAGGAAATTTTTCTGCTACCTCGTTGAGAAGATGTTGCCTTAGAGATGCAATTGAAGGCATTGGATATATCTGTCTTCAACAAAGATAGATCCGAATTTCCATCTAATAACAAGGTGACATGATGTGCTAACAGCTCCCCTCCACAAGGAGTAGCTACTCCATGTTGAATTGGCTCAAAAATAGGTGGAAAATGACGATCGCAGCTGGAAGCAAATGGCTTTGGCAGTCAATCTCCTTAGAATCTCCCCAATAGCAATAGGTCTTACGTCACCATTTGATTTAGGCAATGCAATTAGGCGAGAGCATGACAACGTGGGTACTGCAGAGGGTGGTACCTTGCCTTCAGCTATAAGTGAACATAGCGAAAATAGAAGGTTGCTGGTTGAGGCATTGTCTTGAAGTACTCTAAGATGTTCAAACCTTCATCCAGAAGGACCAGCTCCTGATCTTCGTGGACTCTTCCTCAATGATTCAAGAAATACAGACTTCTTCAGTTGAATAGAAGAAACTTTGTCAACACCAGAAAGATTCAAACTCGTCTTCCGAGCAGGGTGTTTAGCCCTCAAGCGTTGGATTGATTCCTCTGAAGGAGGGGCCAAGCCATGATCAGTCAAAATTCTTGCTGCTCTTGAAAGCTCACCACATTTCACATGGCGGAGGGTGGCTTTTCTCCTCTGATCTTCTCCTTTCTTGTTAGACTGTTGTGCATGACTATGATCACGCAACTCTATCAGCTCTTGCCAGTGAAGACCCAAGAATCAATGATAAATGGCTTTGATTTCCTTAATTCCTGATCTCCCTCCTCTAGGATGAGGTCTCATGATCATTCTAGGGAGAAGTATCAGTAACTTCCAACCTCCATCGTAACCCGGATCCTCGCTAATTTTTGACAAAGGAACAGAACAGCACTCCTGGAACAAAGTTCTGAGACAATATGGCACTTGTTGAACTGTCCTCGGTGGCAAAGAATGTAGAATCTCGTCAACAGACAGTGAATCGATTGTCTCCCACGCCCGGCATTGAACATCCAGAGACGTAATTCCATCGTCATCAGCTCGCTGTTCTAAAGATTGTGGGCGTGGACAATCAGCTTTGTTTGAGGACGAAAGCAGATGAGTACATGTAGCGGAGTGTTGACGCAGACGAATGAACCACATCAAGCATTTCGAACATTGTACCAGCCTGTTCTCCCTCACGAAATCAGCCGGACAATTGACGGAACGGTGAGACAGCCGAAGATGCGCAAGTACTCGACATAGAGGGCCATCGAAACAGCAACCAGATATAGGACAGGAGATGTTTGCCATCAAGAAGAACGTGGAAACAAAGAAGAACGTGGAGACCAAACTAACGGAGACAACTGCTGAGCTCAAACGCGGAGCACCCCAAAGGGGCCCCTGACGGATGACAGCGACGGTGTGGAGGTTAGCGGCCGAAGCTGAAAACGCTATTGCAGGAAAGGTTCTCCTTCTCACTATGCCTGAAGATAAACTAGCTTCTTCAAAAGTTTAGTAACCGCCACACAGACAGATAGACAGACAGATAGACAGACGGACAGATAGACAGACAGACAGACAGACAGACAGACAGATAATTTATTCTCATACAGATTCTACTTGTACATATGCTAGGATTTTAAAAATAGAAATCAGTCCTTGCAAACAACAAAGTCATTAACTAATGGACTTGACTTTGAATGTCAAAATCAAATAATCTATCTAAACCACCATGATTAGGTGACAGTTTTGAAAGTTTTCTAAGGATAACTTTGGCATTGCATCTTTGCAGAATTGTAGAAAATCTTTTTCTCCAATACGACATGAACATGGAAGCATTAAAATTGGCTTCTGGATTTGCTGACTGTTGTGACAAATGCTGCAAAAAATACTCTGCCTTCGTGCCCCACCTCCCAAAATGTTCTATCACAAGAGGAACACATCTTGATACATATCCTCCTGGAACAAGCTCTTCTGAATATTTTTTCATTTTCTTTTCTTCTCTTGTCACGGCAGCATGACCATTTTCCTTGCTAGCCCTCCTAAAGATGTCTTGACTCCGCGGATGAGCAGACAGACAGACAGACAGACAGACAGACAGACTGGGATTATTGCAGCCTTACCTTGCCCTTGTGGCCCATTGCGTCTTCTGCAGATTCTGTCGTCATCAATCTCTTGGTCTTCTTTGGATTCTGATGTTATCATTTCTTCTGACTTGCTTATTTTGTATCTATAGTCTAGCCTTTTGTTTGTAGTTTACAAGTTTTAGGTTGTTTAGTGTTGGACTTTAGTTATGTGCTTTGCAGTAATGTATCAAAGTTCCATGTTTGAAAATATATGTATTGGCAGACAGACAGACAGACACATAGACACACAGACAGACAGACAAACAAGCAGACAGACAGACAAGCAGACAGACAGACAAGCAGACAGACTGACTGACAGACTACATGTGCTATCTTTGCATTTTGCACCTCTAAATATCATAACTTAACTTATTAGAAGGAGCAAATAAGTCGTTCTAAATACCATCACAATATTTTCTTCAATAGAGAAGCCAACATCTTAGCAGAAGAAATGCACAAACTAGTGAAATTCAAAGTGTCACTTCAGGTCAAAGTCTTCCATTGAATTCACCTCCTTCAGTGTGTTTATCCCTTTCTGTGTCTCATCCTCAGATTCCCAAGGGATGTTTGTCTCCTCGACGACGTGGCCATCCGCGTTTGCAGGCACCAAATGAGGTCGTCGTTGCAGTGAACTACGACAATAACAAGACGAGGAATACGGGTCAGTTGGTGTTGGTATTTGTTGAGCAACAAAGTTGTGATGTGTGATGTGATGATGTTGTGTTAGTGTGGTCGGTGATGAAGTTGGAGGACAAGCTTGTTGATATGAGAGAGAGATATCAGAGACTGCAAGATGGAGCGCTTCTGGTAATGATTGTGTTGAGGCATTAGAGCACACAGTAGGCAGAACCTTCAGTTGCTATGATGTGTATATGTGTAGCTGTTTGTGTTTGTTTGTTGTGTGAGCATGTTTGTTTGTTTGTCAGTCTGTCTGTTTGTTTGTCTATTTGTCTATCTGTTTGTCTGTCTGTCTGTCTGTCTGTCTGTTTGTCTGTCTGTTGTCTGTCTGTCTATTTGTCTGTTTGTTTGTCTGTCTGTCTGTTTGTTTGTCTGTTTGTCTGTCTATCTGTCTGTCTGTTTGTCTGTCTGTTTGTCTGTCTGTCTGTCTGTTTGTCTGTCTGTCTGTTTGTCTGTCTGTTTGTAGTTTGTCTGTCTGTCTGTCTGCCTGTCTGTTTGTCTGTCCAATACATATATTTGAAACATGAATCTAGCAACATACAATATGTAACTACGAGTCAAATTATACAGAATCACCTAGAGACTACAGATATCAACTACTGAACCACCTGAGAACTAAAAATTACATTTTCTAACTACTAAAGAACCCAGAGAGGGTCCAGTTATTACAACACTAATTATTGGAGATGAAAGCGGCTTGTTTTTGCGTGGACTCTGCAACCCAAGGATGACATCTTGCGTTGGATTACTCTAGCATTGCATCGCTGTAATTGAATGCTGAACCTTTTCCGCCAGTGATCCATAAATTGTGCCGAGTTGCGTCAACCATTTTTATCAAAAGATTGAGATCTGAGAGAACGTAGGTATTGGTCTCCTTCATCACCCCATCTACCGAAGTGTTCAATGACTAAAGGCTTAAAGATTATTTGGTTGCCAGTTGGTAGCCTTTCATCTTGATATTTGATTTTTTTTCTTTTCTTCTCTTCACTTCGAAGCTAGACCATTTACTTTTGAGGATGAGGGAAATACCTCTGAGCTCCAGGGATGGGCAAGAGAGATGTCTAAATTAATACTCATACCAGAAGATGTATCAAGTGCTATAATGTCTGGTCTGTTATCCGAGTTTGAGTAGCGATGTCTTGGCTCTCTCCTGTGTGGTATGTGAAGTTCACTTAGACAATCAGCCCAAACATTTGCAATGGATTCGTGACTCCAAACTGGGCCACCACCAACCTTGCATGTTAAAAGATGATACCCGCTCTCGTCAAGAACTGCTCCGCACTGACACGAACTCAACCACTCCAGAGAACAGACTGGCAAGCCAACCTCAGATATGACGCCAAGCGATAAACGCAAGAATCAAGTGCGAAACACATCGAGGTTGGAACAGCGTTGACCCAAGCACCTGCACCTGCACCTTGTAAAGAGCGAATTCTGGCAGCATCTCTTGTTGACTTCACTGTATCGTGAGACATAGATTCAAACAATCATTAGATAATCGCTTCTGTAATTTGCCACTAGCAGGTAAGTACTCAGACAGTTCATTCGAGGGAATGAGGCTCTTTAATGTCGCACCTGTAGCAGATCCCAAAGATCCTTTCAGAAGCAAATCTAAATCTACTCTCAAGTTAGGAAAACGCTTGGGTAGTGCATCTATTGCTTCAACCCACGAGACTAAGAAAGCACAAGCTGCTATAGATTTGACAGATGTTAGACCAAAACCACCTAGTCAGACTGGTAGAGTGGCTTGTTGCCATGCCAAGTCACTGAGTTGGTGATAAGATAGTATTTCAGAGAAAACTTTGCGTGTCTGTGAATTGTGAATTTCTGCTGCAGATGTTAGTAAATTTGGAGGAACAACACGAGCTAAGTAATTCAATCGTGGAACGTGACAATACGTGAGCAATAACGAAGCGCTTTGGACATCATTCAAAGAAGACAATTGGTCACATAGTTGTTCCCCATTGTTAGCATACGTAGAGCAAAAATTGGATACAAATTTAGCATTTCCAAGAGGCATTCCCAATATAACTATGCCTTCAGATGTAACAGGAAGTTGACAATCAGGAATTGTGATAGCTGGAGATGAACAATGAATCTCACATTTCTGACAAGCAATATCTAAGCCAATACCTGAGAAATTGCATTGTAAAGAAGTAAAGGCTTCCGTAATGTCACTTGGCAAACCAAGTCTGTCTGTCTGTCTGTTTGTCTGTCTGTCTGTTTGTCTCTGTGTCTGTTAGTTTGTCTGTTTGTCTGTCCATTTATCTGCCTGTCTGTTTGTCTGTCCATTTATCTGCCTGTCTGTTTGTCTGTCCATTGTTTTTCCGTTTGTTTTTCAACAATTCACACACTTTACTTTGATTTCTTGTCTCTAAATCTCTTAATGCTATTCATCAGTACTTTTATTGCCAGGATGAACTCGACGCAGTTGATCCTTTCTTTGACTTGGAAAGTCACACTCTGATTGGAGTTGCAAACGTGTTTCTAGAATGCCTACATCACGACGTCTATCTTGAATATTCACCTCCAATCATAGATCCACGAGGAGAAGTATTAATAAATAAATAAATAAATAAATTTTAATTATTATTTATTGCAATTTTAATTTATATATTTAGTTTTAAATATAATAAAGCTGTATCAGTAGGGTAGGTAGAAATGTTTGTGAGTGTACAGTATGTGACTTCATCTAGGTGTGTGGAAGGCTGAAGGTTGGAATCAAACGTGTGCAGTTTCCAGGTATTTACTGCCGAGCGATTTGTTTGTTTGGAAATTTTGTATGCATTTTTGTATCTGATGTTTCACAGTGGAAGGAGCAGTGTTTGAACCAATTGATAAGCCGTGTGGAGATGGTAATGCCGAGGAAGGAAATGTCTGCAGTGTAGAGGTGAGTTTGCAGTTATACGACAGACAGACAGTCAGACAGACAGGCAGACAGACAGATGGACAGACAGGCAGACAGACAGATGGACAGACAGACAGACAGACAGATGGACAGACAGACAGACAGACAGATGGACAGACAGACAGACAAACAGACAGACAGATGGACAGACAGACAGACAGACAAACAGACAGATGGACTTACAGACAAACAGACAGACAGATGAACAGACAGACAGACAGATGGATGGACAGATGGAAAGACAGACAGACAGACAGATAGAGACAAATGGACAGACAGATGGACGGACGGACAGCTGGAAAGATGACCTAATCAAGAGGTAAACATATTTTGCCATTTGTAGATATCAATTATAGAAACGACCGGCTTGCCACCAGAGCTCAACAACTTCGTCTTCTGTCAGTTCAATTTTTATGATCAAGAAAATGTTGTCGTTGCTCCCGTGAGAGCACCTACCGGATTATCACATATTCAGAGCAAGAAAGTTGTCTTTGATTATCGACAGGTTCATACGTGTACACATAAAGCATACATACATACATTTTTTTTTTTTGTTTACAAGGACTCTTAGGGCCCAGGTTAGATACTGCAATCACCATTCTGCAATCTAACACCGCAATCTAACACTGCAATCTAACACTACTGTAGCAGAAGTCACTATCAGAAGTCACTATGATGTACTTCACTCTTGCTGTACTTGCCGTAGATACTTGCTGTAGACAGAACCTGACACTCCGGAGAGAGAGGCAATTGTATGTTAGTTCCTTGCCCAAGGGAATTTATGTATGTGGCCCTCCCGCACTCGAACTCGAACTCTGACCCAAAGGTCCCGGATGCTCCCAATCTCCAAATGCACACTCTAACCAATTGAGCCACATACATACATACATACATACATACATACATACATACATACATACATACATACATACTAGTAAACGCTCGACGCACGTATATAAATATATAAATATATAAATATATAAATGTAATATATCTCGAGCTCAATTGACATGACAAGAGAGAGGCTCACTTCGCTCGCCATTACATACATACACATATATACATACATACATACACATACATACATACATTTTTTTGTTATTATTAAAAGTTGGTACAACTTCTAAATCAATCTAAATACATACATACATACATACATACATACACATATATACATACATACATACATACACATATACACATACATATATACATACATACATATACAATACGTATAATTTCTGTTGTGTAGGTGTTTTGTGTTCCTGTTACTGATGAGTTTGTTGATTACATTGCGTATGGTTGTTTGAGCATTGAAGTGTTTGGGCATCGTAGTGTTGGATTTGGTGGAGGTTCATCTGTGCCTGATGTGCCATGCAGCAGGCATGCATCTAGGACACTTGGCGAGAGGTGAGTGGGAGCATTTGTGGTACATGATGGTCCAGTACACATGCACGCGTGCACACACACATACCACACACATACCACACACACACACACACACACACACACACACACACACACACACACACACACACACACACACACACACACACATACACACACGCACACGCACACACACACACACAGACGGATGGACACACACACAGACACACACACACACACACACAGACACAGACACACACACACACACACACACACACACACACACACACACACACACACACACACAGACAGACACAGACACAGACACACACACAGACACACACACAGACACACACACACAGACACAGACACACACACACACACACACACACACACACACACACACACACACACACACACAGACGGATGGACACACACACAGACACACACACACACAGACACACACACACACACACACACACAGACACACACCACACACACACACACACACACACACACACACACACACACACACACACACGGAAGGACACACACAAATTGACAAACAGATGGACAGACAGTCATACAGACATACAGACATACAGACAAACACAAAGAGATGGTCAGACAAGTGGCTAGAGAAGTGACAGACAAGCAGACAGGTCAACACACCAACTAACAAAGATCTAAACTACGGAATCTATTTTGCTATTTTAATGTTATCTCAACGATTTATTCAACGACAGATGGCATGAAATTTTGCGTCGTTTCGAAATGTTCGTCGAGGTGATGGAGATCGACGAAGCAGGCCAATATACTCCAGTTGATGTCGTTGAGCGTCAAGACAACAGAACGGGTGGAATCTTTCTGCTCAAGCAGGTACATGTGATCTGCATTTGTGTGTATTGGAGTGAGTTGTCATTGGTTTGGTTTGGTTTTAGGGACAGGCTCGGCGTATTAAGGTTTTGATCAGCTCTGTGAAAGGGTCTGGGTTTGGGCCTGTTGCGTTTGAACGTATTACGAAGATAGGGATTGGAGCGGTGATATTTCAGAATAAATTGGCGATATCACTGGACAGTTATATGGACTCTGGACTTTACAAGTATGGAAGTTGGAGTAGAATGCGTGCACACACACACACACACACACACACACACACACATACACACACACACACACACACTGTCACTCACTCACACACACACACACACACAGACACACACACACACAGACACACACTCACACACAGACACAGACACAGACACACACACACACACACACACACACACACACACACACAGTCACACACACACACACACACACACACACACACACACACACACACACACACACACACACACACACACACACACACACACAACATGAATCAAACATTTTATGAATCTGTTGTAATTTCTCTAATTGCAGGTTGAGAAGAAGATGGTCAGAGGCTTTGATGAGACGACGTGCGTACCTTGATGAGCAGATACACAAAACTATTGACAAATCAGGTGAGCCACGTGTGATCGTTTTGTCAAATTGTGTGTGTATTGTCTAGTAATTGTAGATCGATCTAAAGAAGACACTGAGCGGGAGTCGGCTTGGATTGACGAGTGGACAAATTTGCAGTTGGAACGATCGGCTGTTGAGTCACCCCAACGAGGATCAGGAGTTCCAGGAGCCGTATCTGCTAGAGACAAGTACAGAATACTACAGACAGATGGACAGACAAACAGACAGACGGATGGACAGACAAGCAGGCAGACAGACAGACAGACAGACAGACAGATAGACATTAGCTGGCTAGAAGAAATGAATAATAAATGTTGTTACAAAGGGATGAACACTTAATTGTATTGGATTTTTGTTATCTGTATTTAGTTGCCTTATTGCTTGCCTACTCGCATGCCCATTTGCATTGTCTGCTTGTTTGTTCATCTGTGTGTCTGTCTGTTTATCTGTTTGTCTGTTTGTTTGTCTGTTTGTTTGTCTGTCTGTCTGTTTGTCTGTTTGTTTGTCTGTTTGTCTGTCTGTCTGTCTGTTTGTCTGTTTGTCTGTCTGTTTGTCTGTCTGTTGGTTTGTTTTGTCTGTTTGTTTGTCTGTCTGTTTGTCTGTTTGTCTGTCTGTTTGTCTGTTTGTCTGTTTGTTTGTCTTTGTTTGTCTGTTTGTCTGTCTATTTCATAGAATACATTCAATCATATTCAGTTGGATAAATGCCGTTATAATTTGTATGGGAGTGCATTTAGACAATTTTGACATAGACATCATACTATTTTTCATATTGACAATAGTGTAATCATATTGCTTTCATACACAGGCATTTGAGACCAGAAATGGAGAAGAAGATTTGCACCGTATTTCTAGATCTACAAAGTTAGTCACAAGAGACAAATTAAAAGTATTGTTCAATGCGCTCGCCTGTATTTATATATTGCTGTTGTCTAGATGAGCTGCAAGACGTTGCAGATTACACAGTGGTGGGTGAAGAGTGGCTGTTGGATGGTGAAGATGACAACAGCATGCTTGACCTACCGATTATAAAGATGGATGAGAAACAGGTGATTGGTCACAGTGTTCACACACACACACACACACACACACACACACACACACACACACACACACACACACACACACACACACACACACACACACACACACAGTTATTGGTTATTGCTTTGTTGTCATTATTTTGCTGTGTTTGTTTTGTTTGTTTGTGTTTGTTTGATTAGTATGTTGTTTTTCAGGCTTTTGCCCATATACTTTTTATAGCTAGTAGCGCTGTTATCTGATCTGTTTATTTGTCTCTGTTTGTTTGTTAATTATTTGTATGTCTGTCTATTTGTTTGTCTTTTTGGTTTGTTTGTTTATGTGTTTGTTTATCTGTCTGTCAGTATGTCTGTCTGTCTGTCTGTCAGTGTGTCTGTTTGTTTATTTGTCTGTCAGTGTGTCTGTCTGTCTGTCAGTGTGTCTGTCCATTAGTGTGTCTGTCATTTAGCGTGTCTGTCATTCAGCTTGTCTGTTTAGTAGTAGTTGTTGGTCAGTCAATCTACAACAAATTAACTAGCCGTTCAAACAGGTATCAGCAGTTGCTTCATGGGACTCATCAGCACACGATAACGTACACCTAAACAAAGCCACAAGTGACAAAGATCGAATCTACATGGTTCTAAAGGTCCAATCACATTGCAGTGAAGTTACTCCAGTCCGTGTTCACATGCCAACTTTACAGGTTACTGTCCAAATGAGTCACCCTGTCAGCTGTCAGCTTGTTCTTCGCAAACGCATTTGCATGAAGATTTACAAGAAATCCGGGTTTGGCTTGGGTACGACGATCTTGAAGAAAATCGGGAAACTGGTTTGAGTGGTTGCCTCGTCAGTGTGGTAAGATGTTTGTGTACTCTTGTGGTGTGTTTGTGTAGGACAAACGATCTCGATGTGGTATTGTTTATGAGATTGCTGCCGGCATTCCAAAGGTTTGTGTGAATGTTTGTATGGGGAGACATACTTGAATGATACTGTTTGTATTGGAATCTATGTGGATGAAGTTGTTAAATAGACTGGACAGACAGGCAGGCAGACAGACAGACAGACAGACAGACAGACAGACAGACACCCAGTACTTCAACCACTAGCTGGTACTGGAGGCTTTGCTTGTACACTGTAGCTTGTAAGTGTAGTGCTCATTTTGTTTTACACGAGTTTCAATTTTAGCTTAGTTTAGTTGATGAACACTACTAGTAGTTGGACAGTACATAGTACCCTGCATTGCAAAATGTATCATAGATAAAAGTTCAAATATATGTGATTGACAGACAGACAAACAGACAGACAGACAGACTGACATACAGACAGACAAATAGAGAACAGCAGCAGACACAAATACAGCCACATGTGTCAGGCAGTGGAGTCAAATGGACAAACAGGCAGACACACGGACAGACAGACAGACAACAGACAGGCAACTCGTGTCTCATTCTGAGTGTCAAGCCATCATTCCATTTTGGTGTCTCTCAGTCTGTATTGGTCACACACTTAACATATTTGTCCTTTGACTTGCTCTGCTTTCTGTTCACAGCAAGCAGGCATGGATCGTCCTGCTTCTCCTGATCCAGAGCGAATGTTAGCTGCTGTTGAAGATCAAGCCGAAGGCGAGGTGTTGGAGCGCTACTCTCACGGCGTGGCATCCGTGCAGAGTATTTTATCATTGGACAAACTGAGACAGGAAGTTGCAGTGAAGGAGAAGTTAGCAGAATTGGGTCGACCTCTCAAGAAGTTGCCACTTCCTATTCCACCCAAAGTATTAGTGGTATGTATGGTGTATGATTGTTGATTGGTGTCTCTACTTTTTTGTGTTATGTGTTGGCTGTTGTCTTTGTCATGATGTTTGTGTTTGGTTTTGTGTGGTCAGATGGTTTGTCTGTCTGTCTGTCTGTCTGTTTGTCTGTCTGTTTGTCTGTTTGTTTGTCTGTTATTTGTGTGTCTGTTTGTTTGTTTGTCTGTTTGTTTGTCTGTTATTTGTGTGTCTGTTTGTTTGTTTGTCTGTTTATGTGTCTGTCTGTTTATTTGTTTGTTTGTTTATTTGTTTGTTTGTGTGTTATTTGTCTGTTTTTTGTTTGTTTGCCTGTTTATGTGTCTGTCTGTTTATTTGTTTGTTTGTCTGTTTGTTTGTTTGTTTCTTTGTCTGTCTGTCTGTTTGTCTGTTTGTTTGTTTGTCTGTCTGTTTGTCTGTTTGTTTGTTTGTCTGTCTGTTTGTCTGTTTACTTGTCTGTCCTTTTTATGTTGCTATCTGTTTAGTAATAGCCTTGTTTGCTCCAGTTTTTGTACTTTTGTGACAAATCTGCATGAGTTAAAAACAATTTTCATGTGTTGCAGTCTCTCAGCAGAGCTGACTCTGGCATGTTGGATACGGTAGCTATTGGTGATGACATTGAGGATGATACTGTGAGAACGCCGGTATGGCCTCTGACATTCGTTTAACGTTACTGTTTGTGCTGGGTAGATAGCATGTGTGTGTGTGTGTGTGTGTGTGTGTGCACGCGTGTGCGTGCTCATTTGCATGTGCTGCTGGGACATACTCAATTGAGCAGTTGTTCATATTGTGTTCATTATGAACATGTTGGAGTGGTACTCAAGTACGTTTGATATTTTAATTTTGTGTGTTTATGGCAGAGTGAGGCACGATCTCGTGGAGTTTCTCCCGGTCGTTTAGCATCAGCACTTTCATCACTAGACGAAGTGTCAGAAACTAGCCATGATAAAGTTGAGTCATCGTTATTGAATGTCTCAGTAGTGACAGAAACAATAGCAGAGATTGGAGACGAACACCAAGAAACGGTTGATGAAATTAGGCGAGATCAACGCTTGTTCTCTCCAGAAATAAAAATATTACCATGTCCTGAAAGCAACGATTATCAGAGGACTTCAACTCCTTTAGTCAAAGCATTTGATGTTACTGAAATGACTGAGGAGTGTGGGAGTGAACTGATAGTAGCAAACGAGGACAACAGATGTAACGAGTTGGAGAAACAGAGCAATGAAGAAGAGCCCATTGATGTTGTGACGTCACACGTTGCAGCGACCTCACACTTTGAACCAATGCACGAGGAGCAGGTTTCTCATGACAAGGCAGTTAGTGAAGATGCTGGAGAGCAGAGTGAAGCTTCAGTGAGAAACCCGGTGGAAAGTAATAATTCAACTCTCATTGATGTTGCAGCAAAATCAGATCTTCATGTAGATGAGTTGAAAAGTGGATCTTTTGAGGCACCAATGGAATTGAAAGACGTTTTCCAACCTTTTCCAGTTGAGTGTCAGCACCCTGTAGTTCCTGTTTCAGTTTGTGAAAATACATCAGACAAGTCTGAAATTGAGTGTACTGCCTTAGAAGCTCAAATCAGTCAGTCTGCTTCACTTGCCGTTCAACTTGAGAGTAATTCTTGTGAGATTGAGACAATTCAGTTGAAGGGTAATCAACCTCAAGACAGTCAGTTTGATAGGCTAGTGGACACTCAATCTTCACCTCAGTTGAGCATTATTCCTTGTCAGTCAACTGTTTCTTCAGAAACTGATGACAGTCAAGCTCTTGTTTCCTTTAGACCATTTGAATCTGAGGGTCAGTCTAGTCATCCAACTACTGATCAAGAGAACTCTACAATACGTAATGAGGAAGCTACATATTCAGAAGAGCCAGTAAAAAGTTATGATGTAGAAAGTGAATATAAAAGTCTTCAACAAGTAAAGATTATTGAAGAACAGCCGTCCTCACCAAAGAACGAAATCTGCAATGATAATCACTTACCATTGCCAAATGATGTCACAGATCGACAAAATGAATGTTTACCTAATCAAGTCATAGATAATACAGATGAACACGTGACAGTGCAATCTGAAACTATTGACAATGAAAATATTGTGAAGATATCAGGAGAAGAGAAAGAGCATCAAGGCATGGATGCTGCTGCAGTAGAACATGTTGTGACTGCACACACTGATGATACTTTAGAGAGTAATTCTAAAGAAGAAGCAGCTAATGTTATTGTGAAGACAAAGTCTAATGGTGAAGTGTTAGAAATGGAAGATACCACCAATCATGACATTGAGGAAGAATGTGTGCAGGGAAGTGATCATTGGAATGACAGCAGAACATCAGCTGCTGTGGAACCATTAGAGAGCAAACTAGAAGTCACTAGCATGCATGGTGATAGAGGTGAAGACAAGACTCGTGATGTACACGCTTCTCATGTTCAGAGTGTTTGTGAGAAGCAGGTGGATGAGAAAGCAGAGCCACTTGCTGTTGAAAATAAAGAAGAAAAAACAGTTGCAGTGGAGTCCTCCAAACAGACCTGTAAACAAGTCAAAGTACAACCAACTTCTGTAGTAAACAAAAGGAGAGCAACGATCGAGTCAGTGCAGAAAACAGCTGACGCTTTATTTGAACATTCCTTGCAACGCTCAGGAGGATCACTTTCTAGAACCAAAAAACACGAGAAAGCGAAAAGTTTTGATCACAAACAGACAGCTCTGAAACAGAAAATGTCCAGTAATGATACAACACGGAATGAGAAGGGTAAGAATATTGCTGCAGGAGAAGTCACAAAAGAAAAACACGAGAAACTGTTGAGCACAACAGGACACAGGAATGCAGGTCTGAAATGGCAGAAAACTAGGGATGAAGGAGATCGAAGTGGAAGTGAAAAAAGTGATATGGAAACAAGTGTAACCAAGGGCAGCAATGAATCTCTGAAGTCTCTGCCAACTGAGACTAGAGATGTCAGGATAACGAGAGAATTGCAAGGTGCACGAGCAGAGACACTGAGTGAAGCTTCTGACTCAAGCTCAGTTGCTAGTTCAACAGACTTACTTGATGAGGTTGCTTCACAGAGGCACGTGTCAGACACGCCCACCATTAATTCTGCTGTCTTTCCTGAAGCTGCTCCCAGACCAACAGTCACAGTTGGGGAAGTGGTAATGGCTGATTTGGGAAAGCAAGGATACAAAATGGGTGTCGTCAAGTTTGTGGGCGAGACAGAATTTCAACCAGGAGAATGGATTGGAATTCAACTAGACAGGCCTAATGGTAAGCTTCAACGGTGATGACTAATTTTGTTCTGTCTGTTTTTACTGTTCAGCCTGTTTGCTCTCATTGTTCTTCATCTCCCTCAATGCTCTCTCTCTCTCTCTCTCTCTCTCTCTCTCTCTCTCTCCATGTCTTTCGCACGTTGTCTCTGGTTGTCTGCATGTCCTCCTCTCGTCTTTCATTCTCATTTGTGTTGTCCTACTTGCGTGTGCTCCATTTCTCGATCTTTTCAGGCTCTGAAAACTGGGTGGGTGGGGGTGGGGGGGGGAACAGCTAGGTAGCGAAGTACGCCACCATGGTTGCATGAAATTTGCAGCAGAATCCGTTCTCTAGAAAGGTCCTTCACTTCCACCAGCATCAAACCAGCTGCCAGCCATGCAGTTACAATATTTATTGCATATTCAACGCTCAACTACAAATGCGTGTAGGCCTCAGCTTTCTGGCTTTGTCTAAGTCTGCAAAAGTTCAACTGCATGATGTAGGTCTATTCCTTGTTGCAAGTCTCTTTTGATGGCCAAAATAGCCATGCTGAAAGTTTTGGAGGAGGGCGTGCCTGTACAGCCTCCCTGCCCTTACCAGCTAGTCCCCCATAGCTACACCACTATGTCGTCTGTCCTGCTGTTGACATCCTTTTCCATACGCATGCCTTAACTGTAAAGAGTCCACTCAATCATTGAACTGTGAAATTTGCAGGTAAACACAACGGCTCCGTGTTGGGTGTCTCTTACTTCAAATGCAAACCCAAACATGGAGTTTTCGTTCGTATGGACAAGATAATAAAAGCGCCCGATCTGTCATCACCTAAACCTGGTGGCGTTACTTTATCATCGACAACAACGTCACAGCGCAGTCCAGCAACGACCAGAAGACTCAGCACGTCTAGTCGACAGAATTCAAGAGCCGCTGCTGCTCCTTACAAATACAAACGAAGCGGTTTGAAGTGACTGATGTCTAGAATCTAACTTATCTTACTTGTTTTATAACTATTTTCTGATCTATGTACATTTAAATAACAGATTAAAGTGTTTTAAGTAGACACTTCGGTTTGTCTGTATCGCGAACGGACCGAACTCCGAGGTTTGATTATCCGGGCACTGACGAGGTATGGCGTCTGAGCCGAGTGATGATAGTTCGCAAGTGGAAGCTACTGGAGGAGCGGAAAGCAGTGACGATGATAAATCAGAAAAGCTCGCGTATTTTCAGGTCGCGTCAAACGTTTAGAATCGAGTACTTTGTGTAATGTTGTCTTCGTCGGCAGGAATTGACCGCAATTGGTGATATAGAACGATGCCGAGCCACGTTGCAGCAGTACGATTGGAACTTGGAAGTGAGTTGGTCTCTTTTGTTATTGTTTAGATAAGATACGTGCTTCTGACTGAAAGTTTCAGTTGTGTCTGAAATTGGAGGTCCCGTATTAGTGTGTTTTGTCCCGGATAAATTATGCGTAAAATGACCGAACCTTTGGTGTATGATAGGAAATTGTCATATGGCGTTATAAATATTTCGCTATAAAAATATAAATCAGGAAGGTGCTGACGTAGATTTGTAGAGTAAACACACATGCGCATGCGCAGACACAAATACGCGCGCATGCGCACACACGTGATTCATTAACTGACTTTACTAATAAGAATTAGTAGTCGTGCTTGATGTACGTGCAACACGATTGCGCTTTAGGTTGCAGTTGAGGCTGTCCTCAATATGAATGACAGTGGAGTGGACATTGCAAGCACGTCTCAGCCTGGGACTGAAGTGCGTCAGCGAAGAGTCGCTGCAAGTCTTCGAGAACTCGCAGAGAACCAGCAAGTTCAACAGCCAGTGCACAGAGTCGTGCCCATGCAACGTCACCAGGTGACCAAACACAGTGTGATATTTAGAGGGACGAATTGGTACAAGTAGGCTGTTTGTGTATGATATGTTTGCATGCGTGTTGGTGCCATTTTTGATTTGTTTGTTGTTTTACTAGTTGATTAGCTTGTTTGCTTGGCCAAATTAGTTAGAATTCGTGTAGGACAGTGGAATGAGGTTGTGTGTGTGTGTGTGTGTGTGTGTGTGTGTGTGTGTGCGTGCGCGCGTGTGTGTGTGTGTGTGTGTGTGTGTGTGTGTGTGTGATTGCCTGTCTCTCTGTCTCTCTGTTTGTTTGTGTGTTAAAAAGTTGTATTACACCTTCTTCCCGGCGGATGGCAAGCAGATGTTTGCAAACTTGTAAATCCACATCTGCTGGAAGCAAGGAAGGCCGTCCTTGGCGATGGTGTGGCAATGAAACAATACTGGATGGGTTTTTGGAGATACCAAGTCGTTGGTATTTGTTACGAATACTCTGGATCGTAGTGTAAGGAATGTTTCGACCAAGTTTGGCAGAGAAATGTTTGGTAGCGCCTGCAAACCATGCACATCTACATACTAGTACCTTGCCATCTTTGCTCTCTCTTCTCCACTGTAGTGGCCATACTCACCGCAACGTTTCCGACTGCCTCTAGCCGTTAATTTCACTCCAGGCTTTGTCAATCTCTGCGTTTGCGCTTGCACATGGGTCAGCGTTGTTGCTCGTCTCCTCGTTGGAACCCGGTAGTCCAAACGTTGTGGGTCAACGATGCTCCCCCTTCAGGTGGGGATTGGCTGTCGACAACCATTTCAAAGCCCAAACATTGAGTACAGTAAGTGCATGAGCACTCTATTGGTCTTGTATTCCCTTTGTAGCTTGCAGTCCAGATACGCAGATGGGTACTAGTACTACTTGTTCATACCGAAATATAATGCACACTGAAATGAAAATCTCAGCGCATACCGAAATGTAATCACTACCGAAAATTTCTTGATTTACAGTACTCTGCGAAATCTGACATCAAGATGGAATATTTGTCACAACGTTTCGACCACATAGGCCTTCTTCAGGTGACTATTTGAAATGAGTAGTAACAATGGTATGATAACTAGTATGATAACTAGTAACAATAGTCACTTGAAGAAGGCCTATGTGGCCGAAATGTTGTGACAAATATTTCATTTTGGTGTCAGATTTTGCAGAGTAGCTACTTTGTCTAACTTCCCACTGGCCTATTTCAGCTACAACTGCAGTGGAAGATGTGACTGTTGGTAGTTCCCACCACTGTACCCCAGATGTTTGTTTGTGTGTTTGTCTGTCTGTCTGTCTATCTGTCTGTCTGTTTGTGTGTCTGTCTGTTTATTTGTCTGTCTGTTTGTGTGTCTGTCTGTCTGTTTGTTTGTCTGTTTGTCTGTCTGTCTGTTTGTTTGTCTGTTTGTCTGTCTGTCTGTTTGTGTGGCTGTCTGTCTGTTTGTCTGTCTGTGTGTGTGTGTGTGTGTGTGTGTGTGTGTCTGTTTGTCTGTCTATTGTCTGTCTGTATGTTTGTCTGTCTGTCTCGTCAACGTTTTTACTTTACTTCTGTTTTTAGAATTGGTCTACGTGGCTGGTCGATCTAATCCTCCTTCCCGTCCATTATTCCTTCTCCACCATCTGGAGCATCTTCAGATTTCTGGGTATCATTCAGTACGTCTCACCATCACTCAAACACAACCAACTAATCTTTCATTTTAGGTTCATTCTTGTTTCCCGTTTCCCAGTCTGCTATCGACTCCATTGGAGACGTTACTCAATTTATATCAACGTTTGAGTTGCAGTATGGAAACAGCCATCCAGAGTTTTTTCGAGGAAGTTATAATGATGCTTTGAGTAAAGCCAGAAGAGACATAAAGTTTATGCTAGTGTATCTGCACTCGCAAGATCACATGAGGACCGAGCAGTTCTGTAGGAATGTCGTGTGCTCGGTGGGATTTACTGAGTATGTTAATGCTAATATGATTTTTTGGGCGTGTGATGTCAATACTAGAGAAGGATATCGAGGTTGGTTTTTGCTTATGATGATGACAAATCAAAGTATCGAACTGGTGGTAGACAGACAACAGACACACAGACAGACACACAGACAGACAAAGAGTCAAACAAACAGAGACGGACAGAGAAACAGACAGACAGACAGACAAAGAGTCAGACAGACAGACAAACAGACAGATGGACAGACATACAAACAGACAGACAAAGAGTCAAGCAGACAGGCAGGCAGACAGACAGATTGTTTTATTTGAACGCATACTCTACCGATAACAAGCGCTAACTTTATGCAAACAATAACAGTCAATGGAAGACAGACAGACAGACAAAGAGTCAAATAAACAGATAGACAGACAGAGACAAAGTTAGACAGACAGACAAGACAGACGGACAAGACAGGCAGACAGACAGGCAAAGAGTCAAACAGACAGACAGACAGATAAACAGACAGACAGACTGACGGACAAGACAGACAGATGGACGGACAGACAGACAGAGTCAAACAAACAGATAGACAGACAGAGACAAAGAGTCAGACAGAAAGACGGACAGACAGACAGACAGACAAGACAGGCAGGCAAAGAGTCAAACAGATGGACAGACTGAGGGACAAGATAGACAGACAGGCAGACAGATGATGTCAAGTCATGCATATGACCACGTACTGTTTATTGATTTTTTTTATTTCTATTAAACTACCCTTGTGTTTAGTATCTCAAGTAATGCGTGAGGCTACGTATCCATTTCTTGCTATACTGTGTATGCAAGACTCGCGAATGATGATAGTAGAACGTATAGAAGCTGGACTAATGGACGCCGACAACGTGCTCGCTTCACTCGTTAATGCCGTGGAAACAAACGAGCCGTCCCTCGTTGCAGCGAGAGTTGACAGGTATGACAAACAGTTTGCTCAGTGACTAGCCGACACACACACACACACACACACACACACACACACACACACACACACACACACACACGCGCGCAAACAAACAAACAGACACACATGTGCACACACACACACACGCACATACGCACATGATGAGATGTTTGTTGTTTGATAGGCAACAGCACAGCGCATCTGTTGCTCTCCGTGAGGAGCAGGACATGGCGTATCAAGAGTCTCTTCGTCAAGATCAAGAAAAGGTGTGTGGTTGATGAAGTTAAAGTTTTGTAGAGAAGTAGTGTTTATATTAGAATTGATGATATATTTGGTACACAGGAAAGAAGACTAATAGAACAACGGGAACATCTGAGATTAGAAGAAGAAGAGAGACTGAGGAAGGAACAAGAGGAGAGAGACCTGTTGAAGGTGAATATGTTTATGCATGCACACACAAACAAACATAAACAAACAAACAAACACGAATAAATAAACAAACACAAATAAACAAACAAACACAAACAAACAAACACACACAAACAACACATTCACAAACAAACAAACAAACACACAGACAACACACACACAAACAAACACACACAAACAAACACATACACACAAATAAACACAAACTCGCACACAAAACAAACACATACCAACAAACTCACAAACAAACACACAAACACATACCAACAAACACACACAAACCAACACACACACAAACAAACAAGCACATCCACAAACAAACAAGCACACACACACAAACAAACAAACAAACAGAAATATACAAACACACACAAACACACATAAACACAAGCAAGCAAACAAACATGCACAAACAAACACACACATGTACACACACACATACACACACTGACAGTCTTGTCATTAATCTAGTCACTAGCCGAACAGCGAGCAGCAAAGCAACGTTGCCTGCCACCTGAACCCGAAGCCGGAAGCGACAACTCCACAAGAGTCGTCATCAAACTACCAAATGGTCGTCGTCTAGAGCGGCGCTTTGCCAAAACAGATTCACTCCAAGTAAACCAACAAATCACAGAGTTTAACATTCATTCATCCATCAAACTATACACCTAATCTGCAGGTGCTGTACGACTACGCGTTCTGTAGCGACGAGACGCTCCGCAACTTCGTACTCGTCAATAGCTACCCACGTAAAGAGCTACACATCAATCCAGACACTAACATGTCAACACTAGAAGACTTTGGACTTATTCCGTCGGCTAGTCTCTTCGTACACAATGAATCGGACGATGCCGATTCAGACTAAGTAAGAAACTGTATACGACACACATGTGTAGTAGTCAACTGTGCAATTGAGGTAGCCTTGGACTCCCAGACGCATGTAGAGCGGACGATTTTTAATCGGCGCTATACGGGTCTGGGAGTCCAAGGCTACATTGAGGCATCACATTGCTTTGACTGCTTGTGTGGCGGCTTTTCTCGCGCCCGTCGACGTGTTGAAATACGAGAGAAGAGCTGCTCGAAATACGGGCCGAACGCTTGGCTTTAGTCCATCCAGTTGAAAGCGATTGACGTCTTTCTTCGCTCGGTTGTAGTCATGGCGTGCTCGTTTGCTCGATTGGACGGACTGGATGTCTCGTAGTGCGACTCGGAGGTCCATCACGTTTGCGTGGTCTAGACGTTGTGCGTTGAGTTCTTGCTTTGCCGGTCGGAATACGCAGAGAGTTGGGATTGCTGGGAAACGGACGGTTTCCTTCTTTTTTCCTTGGAAAAATTCGTGCGGGACGGTAGTCGGTTTACGTTGTTTTGATTCGAAGAACCTTGAAACGCAGTGTTATGTAGTTATGTAGCTCACTGCATTGTGTGTGTGTGTGTGTGTGTGTGTGTGTGTGTGTGTGTGTGTGTGTGTGTGTGTGTGTGTGTGTGTGTGTGTGTGTGTGTGTGTGTGTGTGTGTGTGTGTGTGTGTGTGTGTGTGTACACGTGCGTGCGTGCATGTGTTTGTGTGTGTGTGTGTGTGTGTGTGTGTGGTGTGTTACCTGACTGCGGTGGGTGGAGACGAAGTCCATAGCAGCTTTGGTGATGGCGTTTTCCTTAGGAAACAGGGCAGATGTAAATAGACTGATTAGATTGTGTCAACTAATGGATGAAACTTGTAGACAAGAGAGGGGAGAGAATTGCTAAGTGAGGCTACTGGTGTGTCACCCTACTTGGTGTAGTAACTAAGGGGTGTGTGTACGTACCTGCTCATTTCTAGACTTTTCTCGGGATCTGCAAACAAAAGAAAAGGAAATCAATACGTGTGTGTGTGTGTGTGTGTGTGTGTGTGTGTGTGTGTGTGTGTGTGTGTCACTGTGTGTGTCACTGTGTGTGTGTGTTGATGGGTGTGGTTAACAAGAGTTGAGTCGATTACTGCCAACTAAAAATTTCCTTTAAGCTATTAAGTGCCTCTTCTTGAATAATCATCTTGGGTGCTTAACCAGGCACACCTCAACACATAATTTGTTAGGATTAATAAGCACGTTTTATGGTACAATGTTTTGTTGTTGTTCCCAACAATGGTCAGACACAGCAGAATACACAGAGACAGACAGACAGACAGATAGACAGACAAACAAGCAGACAGACAGACAGATAGACAGGCAGACAAGTAGACAGACGGACAGACAGGCTGGCAGGCAGATATATAAAACAAATCTCTTTGAAGTGACAGGCAGACAGACCAACCAACAAACACTTGCGAGGTCCAGCATCACTTGTCGACTTACCCACTAACTTCAGAGCCGTCGCTCTCTGCTTGTATTCTCCCTTGAAGTCTATCTTCGCGGGCTAACACAAAATTGACCATCTGAATGGAATGACACAAGCAACCAGCATATCATGCAGTACTTGCAATATCAGTACTCTTGCAACGTTCGTTGAGACATATGGCGTTAGGTTGGTGCTGATATTGGGAAGAAAACTGACATTTCTATAGCAGAAGAAACGGTAGATGTTAGTGTGGTTAGCATGTGGACTACAGACGGACAGACAGATAGATAGACAGATGGACAGATGGACAGACAGACAGGCAGATGGACAGACAGACAGGCAGATGGACAGGCAGATGGACAGATGGACAGATGGACAGATGGACAGACAGACAGACAGATGGACAGACAGACAGGCAGATGGACAGACAGACAGGCAGATGGACAGACAGACAGGCAGATGGACAGACAGACAGGCAGATGGACAGACAGACAGGCAGATGGACAGATGGACAGGCAGATGGACAGACAGACAGGCAGATGGACAGACAAACAGATTAAGACACCGCATTTCTTTCGGTTCATGCAGCCTCCTGAGCACCGCAGACACCTCCCTGAGATCTCGAGAACGACCAGCAGCAGTGCCTGTAATCCACACCATCAATACCACATAGAACTTCACCACAACTTAGAAACGTGTTCGCACCACTGTCCGGATGACGGCCAGTCCACTCCCTTGATCTACTATACACAGACAAACCACGTGAGGTCCGGGTATCCGAGGCCGTTTTTTTGTTTACAGTTTCTTTGCATCACGACAAGTTCCTCACCTCTGTGAGCTTCCATCTTCTCCCTTTGTTTGTCCGATCTTGGCGCTCTTTGATCCCTCAAGCAAAACCTCTGCGCCTAAATTTAAAAAAATTTTAAATCAAAGATTACGTTGGTTAGCGGATCTCACCGTCACTGCAAGTGTCTGCATTCTCTGTCTTCTATAAATTCTCAAAAATTGGTTAGCAACTGTGGAGTGTGAGGCTTAGATATTATTCTGTATGACAAGTTACCTTTACTGATTCCATGGCGTACAGAAACCTCAAGCAGGTGCGTTGCCACCTATTCTGTTTACCGGAACTCTGCACGGCCTCGGAGTCCTGAATTGAGCGCGATGGTAACTAAGCGCATGCGCCGTACAGACGTCGGACATCATGGCGGTGAGTGTTCACGAATCGCAACGAATCCTTCTTCCTGCCGCTTTCTATTGACGTCTTATGTAAACGAATGTTTATCTCACACGCTTAGGATACTTCAGAAAAAATGAATCCGATGCGAGAAGTTCGTATCGAGAAGCTAGTCCTCAACATTTGCGTCGGAGAGAGTGGCGACCGTCTCACACGAGCCGCAAAGGTTCTAGAAGCTCTAACAGGCCAGACAGCCGTCTACTCAAAAGGTGAGTAAAAAGCAGCGTCGAGAATGCGTCCGGAAGGGTGACTCTGGTGTCTACATTTGCAGCTCGTTTCACTGTCCGCTCGTTTGGCATCCGCAGGAATGAGAAGATAGCCGTGCATTGTACTGTGCGTGGACCAAAGGCGGAGGAGATACTAGAGAAGGGTTTGAAGGTACGTTGTCTGGTGGAATTTACACAGACTCATGCAGCGTGTGTTTTTGGTCACAAATGTTGGAGGAATTGATGGTTTTGTGTGAATTTGTATTGTGCTACAACTGGAAAGTGTATTGGTGCTTACTGCTGAGAGACAGACGGATATAATTGGGTGGGGTTGTGGACTGTTGTGCATGATGTGATACTGGGATTTGTAGAATCGTCATGCTGCTGTAGGGATCCTTGACTTTATGATTTGCTTTACACAAGCGGGTGGATGTGGGACAGGCTGGCGTGGTCTACTTATCGTTGTGACTAAATCCAGTGGCGTAGCTCAGCTGCACTAGGGGGGGGGGGGTTACAAATCTTGAACAAAAAATAATGTATGAGTACATTAGAATATTACACGTACACATGTCGGACGCTGGGTCACTTCCGGCTAGGATGCTCGATTAGAACTTTTCTCTATTCTAGCGTTGTGGACGCTTGTCTAGCATCGTGCGAGTGTCGTGGACACTGACATGCTTACAGTGTGACGCTGACGCGTGCTCATCGTCAGCGTCCAGGACGCTCGTGCCAGCGTCGTACTGTGAACCGGGCTTAAATGTGCAAAGATAGATTGCTACCGCCCATAGGACGGGGTAGGACTTAATCAACGGAAACAATCACTTTTGTAGCCACAGACAACCACAAAATTTGTACTTGCAACCAAACATGCATTTACAGGTAGTCAGAGACAACTATACACACTATGCTGTTTGTTTGTTAAGTTGTAATAGTTTCTGTTGTTGACAAAGTGTGCTACTGTTGTTTCCTTGGCAATTATGAATAGTCCTACTAGCTAATGGTCTAAAGTAAGCTGATCTTGTCAACCATTGGGACAATCGTTTTAGAACTTGCATTTTCATATTTTGACTGAATGTGATTGGTGTGTGTGTGTGTGTGTGTGTGTGTGTGTGTGTGTGTGTGTGTGTGTGTGTGTGATCTTGTCAACTAAAGTGTTTCTCTTACTGGACAATGGCATGCATGTTGATACTCTATGTGTATTGTATCGTATGTATTGTGTTTTTTAGGTTAGGGAGTACGAGTTACGGAAAGATGCATTTTCTGACACTGGAAATTTCGGGTTTGGAATCCAAGAACATATCGATCTGGGAATAAAGTATGATCCGAGCATTGGAATCTACGGCATGGATTTCTACATTGTTCTGGGAAGGCCGGGATATAACGTGAGATATCGCAAACGGAAGAGGGGACGAGTTGGATTTCCACACAGAGTGACGAAAGACGAGGCAATGAAATGGTTCCAACAGAAGGTAAGAAAGACGATTAGTAGATTCAGTATGTATGTATGTATGCATGTCTACTGTGTGGGATAGTCTCGCATAGCCAGACCCTTTCCATCGTGTCGTACTTTTGGGTGAGAAGGGGTCTGGTGAACAGCCTTTGAAATCGTTGTGTTCAGTTGCCGCTTCACCGAACATCAGTGATCTAAATACCAGATTTAGTTGCTTTACTAAAGACCAGATTGGTATGCACGCAGTGCAATCCTACCTCAATTGCTGTATTTCCTTGAATAGTAACCCATGGATCCGATCAGTTTGAAGAATAGTAACCCATGCTCGATTAGTAAACCCATGCCCTGGATGTCAGAGATCACACATTTTTAGTGTACGCGTGCAAGAGTGATGTCCTTGAAGAGAGAGATGTTTTTCAATTGCTAAAAAGTGAGATCTGTGGACGACACTCGGATGTCATCGATAACAGCTGTGGCAGCAAAATACGAGATCGACAGGCAAAACGTCCACCAGTGGGTAGACTTTCGACAAACAAACTGAAGGAGGACACTGAGAGCGGATTTGGAGGAAAATGGAACGATTGAGTGATTAACTTGACGGTTTTGCATGCGTCAAGTGTGTGTTCCTCTAATACTTGCGTAGCTGTTTACGTCAACTTGAACCATGATTGCAGACGTTGAAAAATAGTAATCCATGCTCGATTAGTAACCCTGCTGAAATAATAAGCCACTGGTTACTTACTATTCAACAACTCGAGTCTTGGCTGTTTGTAAAGTCTGCATGTGTACAGCAACCAATGCGATTGCGGGAACGTTGTTGTCAGCAGGCTGTGTGTGTGTGTGTGTGTGTGTGTGTGTGTGTGTGTGTGTGTGTGTGTGTGTGTGTGTGTGTGTGTGTGTTTGATCTGATCTTGTGTTTTTGTGTGTAGTACGATGGCATCCTATTGTCGGGAAGGAAGAAAAAATGAAAACTTGTGTAGAGATGTGTTGATATGGTAGCCCTGATGTAAAATGAGTGAAATATGACCATCTGTTTGTGTTCAAATGCATCAGCCATGGACCATCTTCATGTGCACACTGTGTAGTAATAAAGCACATGAACATGGTCTGTGAGTAAGTCGGTTTCACAGGCAGTTAGTAGTCAGAGGCACTTGAAACTCAGTAAGTAAACAGGTAACAACAAAACTAATTCTACTCATAAAAAGGCATCAAGTTAATATCAATGTGTGAAATTGCAGTTAATAAAATGTAAGAAAATATGATATTTCGCTGGGACTTCATGAGGATAACAAGCGTGACTCATTCAGCAATTTCTGTTCAGCTGCAGAGCTAAAATAGATGCGTGGGTAGAGAAAGAATTTGTTGTGACTTTGTGATACTCCTACGATAGTTTCCTCGCCAGCACATTCTGATCGATTTCTGTAGACTAGTCGCCTTGCACACTCCTCCGAACATGTTACTGCAGTCCTTCCACGCCTGCTAATTGCATCTGCTAGCCAATGCTAAATGGTAAATGAATGAGTTGTTGTAATATCAACAAGCAGAGCAGTATGTACACAGACAGACATACCAAACAACAGAGACAGACATACCAACAAACAGACGGACAGACACACAAACAAACAGACAAGACACCAACAAACAACAGACAGACAGACACCAACAAACAGACAGACCAAACAACAGACAGACAGACACACCAAACAACAGACAGACAGACATACCAACAAACAAACAGACAAGACACACCAACGAACAAAGACATACAGACAGACAAGCACACCAACAAACAGACAAGGCTGCAAGATATGAAACAGCTCTTTAGTGTTACGATGATGAATTACCTGTGATGTAAACAGATCTACACAGTTGTATCCCCACAGAAATGGTCCACCACACCAACAACACTTTCTTCCCCTCACTAAAAGCCTCTATTTACACACAACGTACAAACTGTTGAACGCAGAGCGACAAGGCTGACCAATTGTTAACCTTCAACGAGAGCGGAATGGTGCGCAACGCCATGAAGTCGATTCGGTTTCTCAGGATTGACCGGACTGTCACATCTTGAAGGGTAGACACCCTAGAATGACCACATGTTTAGCAAAAGATAAATACAGTAAACTGCTTGAGTAAGCCCTCGCCCCTGATGTTGACCAAGTCTATAATTTTCACACTTTAAAGTGTTGATGAGTGCTCGTCAGTATGACAGTCTTTACTGTTTGCTACTGCAGCAACGTTGAGTGCTGCAGTCTCTTGTTCACAAATAACATTTTGAGTGACGATGTCATTCGTCTGGCTCCCAATGCGTGGTAACTACAGTACCTGATATCGATACCACTTGTGCTCTTGTCTCTAAATCTGTTTTGATCAACTTTTCCAAGTACACACACACACACACACACACACACACACACACACACACACACACACACACACACACAAGGATTGACGCTCATGCCAATAAAGAAAACAGTCTAACTTTGTTCCTTGTTCGGGAAAGTAACACGGACTGAAGGCTTCCTCAGGAGCAGCTAACACCAATAGAGTAACAAACATTACTGAAACTATATTCTGAATGTAAACGTCGTCGTCATCTACCAATTGATGTCGTAACATTCAGATATCCTTGCCACGTCTTTCCTCCGTTTATCCACATATCGTGAGCTAACAGACCTCGCGACGTACCTAACAAACAAAAGTGATTACAAAACACAAACTCAATCGAAAGTGTGTGTGTGTGTGTGTGTGTGTGTGTGTGTGTGTGTGTGTGTGTGTGTGTGTGTAGCAAGTATGTATGTATGTATGTATGTATGTATGTATGTAATAAAAATATATAAAAAACAATAAAAATAAAAGAATAAAAATGTATATGTATGTATGTATGTATACATAAGTTCCCGTGGGCAAGGAACTAACATACAATTGCCTCTCTCTCTGGAGTGTCAGGTTCTGTCCAAGAAGCAAAGAAGAAGTTTACATATAGACAGTGATTGCTGATAGTGTTTCAATTGTATACTAGTATCGTAGATTGTATACTAGTATCGTAGATTGTATACTAGTATCAGAAAGTATAGTAGCAAGTACTTAGTAGTGTCTGCAGTAACCTGGGCCCTAAGGGTCCTTGTAACAAAACAAAAAAAAATGTATGTATGTATGTAATAAAAATAATAATAAAAATAAAAATGTATATGTATGTATGTGTGTCATTTATCAAGTGTGAGACTTGAGTGTGACCTAGTAGTGTGTCATTCTAAATTCCAAATTCTTGATTCCGTGTTGTCTACATGTGAGTGCTTACTAACATGATAATGATTGCGTACCTGGAATTTGGAGTGACAGTCCAATTTTGGCACACGTTCCGATTGGTTGGATCTCGGGTGAATCGCAACGGCACCAGTAATCGTAGTTGTGATTCCAGCCATCGAAGTAGATCCGAACGCGATCTGAGTTGACTTCTTGTATAGTAGCAACACTAAGGTGGAGAATGACAAGGTCACTGATACACACACACACACACACACACACACACACACACACACACACACACACACACACACACACACACACACACACACACACACATGAGCACACACACACACACACACACACACACACACGAGCACACACACACACACACACACACACACACACACACGAGCACACACACACACACACACACACACACACACACACACACACACACACACACACACCATGTAAGGCTTGGAAACTTTCGATCCAATGCCTCCACTTTCATTCCAGCTCTAAACGTGTTATTCTTGCCGGGATTCACCGTCTTCATCTGCAACACAAAATATGCAACTCATCGAGTAAATAGTAAATTAATTAATAGGGACTGAAATGGCGTGACATGATTGGTAGATACTACTGCTATTTATCATAATAGTTTCAGTAAGAGGGCATTTGTACTGCAGAATCACACATTAGAAAGGTTAAGTTGATAGCAACTAAAAAGCCACTAGGCCACTAGGTATCGATTACTTGGTGATGGCGTCCAGGTCCGTGAGAGTTAAACTAAAAAGTAGGGAAAGACTCTCGAGAAGAGTGGTCTCAGTGGTAACTGTGCATTCGTGCGTGCTCACACTGTAATGAGCCGCATACATGAAGGTAAATCATCTTTTCAAAATGTTGTGATGGGTCCCGATCCCTATATCTGCCGAAGCACCGCGTTCAGGCGTCCTTGTTAGTTGCATCTAGCAGATTTCAATGGACCACTTTCAAGCTAATATCAGTCACATCCAAGTGGCTCGAGCTTTCCTGGAAGCTCACCACAGGCAGCTCACCACAGGATGGACCACGCCATCAGAACGGATACATCGGGCTACTTGCAACTGTAATGACGCTCAGACTTGCTGACTCACCCCTTGCCTTCTGCAGGTAGTGAGGTACGTATACACATTAGCTAGTTTAGTTTGAACAAGAGGTTTGGGCATGCAAAGTGCCTGTCTTTGACCTCTATAGAAGTCACAAGCAGAAATCAACAGGATTTGAATCTTTCCATTCAAGAAAGTGGCACTACGTCACCTCCAGTGAAGCCAGCTGTCTCAAGAGTTCACACAAAGACGCCAATGAATTGGCAACTAAAATGACTGTCGTCCGAGATGGAAGATTTGCAGAAGTCCGACTGCTGTTCTATTGATTGAGGGTATGTTTCATGAAAAGATTTATGCCGTTTCTTATATTTATGCTTTGCAGAACAAGTTGTTAGGCTCAGGGCTAATCTACCACCTCCTGTGTCAGTTAACAGTCTTTGTAAACTATTAGAAATCATACCTAAATGACTTGATTAGACATAAACTCACAATGTGTCACGTGATGAGATATGGTACCAGTCCTCCTTTGTGCTTACTCTCTGTTGGCATTAACTTTGCGCTTTGAAAATCTGTAATAACTTCTGCGCAATAGGGCAGACCGTGATAATCTTGGTATCGTTCGAAACCGCAACTTCCCGGATTTTCTATAGTTGGGGTAACGAGAGCGTATGTATTACACAGGCAGTTTGATAAGGCTTTTGCATATCAAGAGTTGTTAGGGTTCTTGACTCATTAAGAAGGTATGGTTTTAAAACAAGAACGCTGCTAATAGAGGAAGTAGCCAATTAACAAGGTCACTAAACGGTCTGCTACCTTGACATCAACTCACAGTTGCTCTTGTTTCGCAAGTAGTTGCTTGGTATTTCTGACTCCTCTTCTCGTTCTGTTTCGTCTTGATAGCCTGCAGCTTTCTCTACTGTTACCTATCATCTTTGTATTGTAAATATGACCTCTAGAATGTACAGTTAATGGGATACCACTTAACATCTGAGTGTGGAAAACAAATACAGCTGCATCATTAGTCACTTCCGAGTGCAAAGTCAACTGGAACAAAGAATAGGCCATCCACATGTGTGAAACCACATGGACCTATACAAGTGAAAAGCTAGGGCAGGTGGTGTAGCAACCTAGTGCAGAGTAGCCTCGTACCAGACCCTCTCGTGCCGTTGTGTCCGGTTCCAGTATAACACGACAACGCCCGGAGAGGATCTGAGAGGATCTGGGATCATACCGCCTACTTTCTTCACCTAGTGTCACCCCACGTCATCTAAGTGTCACCCCACGTCACCAACGTCAACACTCTCATGCTCTTAGTTAATTATGAATCCATCCTTCCATCAAAGTTATGCTAGCTGTGACATCCGATTGCATACATTCACTGTTTACATTTCGTTCCTGTATAGCTGCATGAGTAGAGACCCACCTTGCCGCATGGAAAGAGATTCATTCACAGAGGGAGCTCGATTCTGAGTTCGATTTACGTTATCTGAAGCTGTGAGGTTTAATTCGATTTGATCAGCAGTCTAGGTAGCTTGGACTAGGGATGCACTAGGCGCCACTCTATTACTGTGCTAGGCTACAAGAACAATACAAATCGGGAAGCTCCAGTACGATTCGGGAACATTTGGAGCCTGGCAGAGCGTGCTGTCAGACACGGTGTTGACTTCCGCTCTAGAGTCTCTTGGAGAGGAAGTTCTCTTTCCCAGAGAGGTTGGCAAATACCTAGAGCTTGCGTAGAGACAGAATACCAACACCGAAAGGAAACAAGTAGAGTACGAATGGAAGGTCAAGTCTGTTGCAAGACATTCCGTGTGACACATGAGAATAACTATTAGACTAATCGTATTAGTAGCCCGAGGCTTGGTGACATACAAGCTAGTTTGATCATTTAATAGCATAAACGGTAGGCGGTATGATCCCAGACCCTCTCGGGCGGGCGTTGTCGTGTTATACGGGAACCGGGCAGGACAGCATGAGAGGGTCTGGTACGAGGCTAGTGCAGAGAAGGACTCTAAGGTAGATGCCATGGAATGGCAGGGAGGATTGCAGACAAAGGAAGACATCACTGATACCCATATTTCTCACTCTGATTTGGTTGCTTCCTCCCCAGATAAATCATCAGTAGGAACTGCCATCATGCATCAGTTACATATGCTGCAGACTTGCATCAACTGTCTATCAGCGATGGTTTCCTTTGTCTGCAATATCCTCCAGGGATTTCCATGGCTTCTACCCTATTCCCTAACCACGCTGTACAAAGGCACATACAACCAAAATGTTCAAATAAGAGCCCTGCAGCTAAATGCGCGAAAATACGATAATTAAAAATAAATCAATACAGTACACATAAAACAAGCAAAACGTATACAACTCTACAGCCGCTGTGGGGTTGTGTTAGTTCATTAACATGCGCTACCTGCTCGGCTTTGTCAGCCGGCCAGTTGGCGGCTTTGTCGTCCTCTTGCGACCAGTCAAACCACCGGTTACAGTCACGTGCACCGCAAAACTGCTCGTCGTCCCACTCTCTTGGTACAGCGTGAGGCGCCGACGGCGCTCTGACGATGTTCGCGACCGGATGGCCAGTCGACGCGAGCATTTTCCGGTAGAGTTCGAGTGGCATGCCACCGGTGGCGATTGTGTTGGGAATGGTGGGGCGCTGCATCGCTGGTTGGTCGTCGTCGCTGTCGCTGTCATCTGTCCAGTCCTCTACGGAATCGTCCGGAATGAAACCGAACATGAGGCGCCGAAACAGCGCGCTGTAGTGGCAGCCAAATAGTTGACTTAACGTACGTTAAGTAAACTGCCGTATACAGCTACAGATGCGAACTTATCCCGTATGTAACAATGCACAAGCGCATGCGCACACAACAAAATCTGCCCCTTGATTGGTTTACTCGCCCGCGTTCGTTAGGAAAACCGGAAAAAACATGAGCACAGCAAACACGTGCACATCTAAAGCAAACTATTCAAAATACTCAAATGCTTTCATTTGTTTGTGCGCTATATAAAGTTGCAAACTTCACAAGATTTTTATAACTATTTTTACAATAGTGTACTGTGAGATGCATCCCTCCAATACAATAGTCTAGTGTATTGTAAGATGCATCCCTCCAATACAATAGTCTAGTGTATTGTGAGATGCATCCCTCCAATACAATAGTCGAGTGTATTGTGAGATGCATCCCTCCAATACAATAGTTGAGTGTACTGTGAGATGCATCCCTCCAATACAATAGTCTAGTGTATTGTAAGATGCATCCCTCCAATACAATAGTCTAGTGTATTGTGAGATGCATCCCTCCAATACAATAGTCGAGTGTATTGTGAGATGCATCCCTCCAATACAATAGTTGAGTGTACTGTGATATGCATCCCTCCAATACAATAATCTAGTGTATTGTGAGATGCATCCCTCCAATACAATAGTCTAGTGTATTGTAAGATGCATCCCTCCAATACAATAGTCTAGTGTATTGTGAGATGCATCCCTCCAATACAATAGTCGAGTGTACTGTGAGATGCATCCCTCCAATACAATAATCTAGTGTATTGTGAGATGCATCCCTCCAATACAACAGTCTAGTGTATTGTAAGATGCATCCCTCCAATACAATAGTCGAGTGTATTGTGAGATGCATCCCTCCAATACAATAGTCGAGTGTACTGTGAGATGCATCCCTCCAATACAATAATCTAGTGTATTGTGAGATGCATCCCTCCAATACAACAGTCTAGTGTATTGTAAGATGCATCCCTCCAATACAATAGTCGAGTGTACTGTGAGATGCATCCCTCCAATACAATAATCTACCTGGATGTATCGGTAAACCAGACAGGTATCTATTACTATTTTTTAACACAAATTAGGTGACTTACTAAGATTGTAAATTTGCAATTACATTCTAGTTACCGCAAAACTAATTTTGTAGAAACACACACATTGCAAGCATCCAATCTGTTATTGCTTCCAACCCGGAAATAGTCGAAAAATCAAACGTTAAGAAATCAACTCTCATCACAACTTGCAACATCCAAACCACGAATCGCATTGGTTTGTGCATCAAATAGCAAGCCATTGATGTTGATGTCTCGTAGGCAACCAACGAGACCTTTGGTATAAATTCCATCAAGAAATGTGTCGTACTCACTGAGATTTAGTGTCTCGACTGGAATACCCCCGATGAAGAAAGTATCAGCAACAGTAAGCCCGACCTCTGAGCCTGGAGTAGCAGCTGTAACTGTACGATTGTCGACGGTAAGTGTTGAGAGTCGAGAGTTTCTGTTTGTGTGATACAAAGATCTGTGAGTGTGAATGTTTTAGTATGTGGGTTTAGTTGTTGTATGTACCTTGTTATCATCACTGAATGCCACGTGTTTGAGGGAGTAGTAATGTTGACTGTAGAGAGTAATCGAGTAGCACCACCACCAAGATCCAGCCTGTAGATTAATTAAGTGACTTTGCTTGATCACACACACACACACACACACACACACACACACACACACACACACACACACACAACACACAACAACAACAACAACAACAACAGCAACAACAACTACAACAGCAACAACAGCAACAACAACACACACAACAATAACACAACAAACACACACAACAACAACAACAAACACACACAACAACAACAACAAACACACACAACAATAAGAACAACAAACACACAACAACAACAACAACAACAACAAACACACATACAACACACACGTGCAAACAGAAAGTTGACAGACAACAGACATATCAACTTGCTACCATACCTGAGCTCTATATTCCCATTGGTAATCCCAACCACCAAAAAATCTCGAACATTTGACTAAAATTCCCACAACCTTATCACCACTCAACCAACAGACCCCAACACACACAATCACATACCATCGGCTGCATGTACAAGATGAGACCATTGACCTCTTGAGCAGATACACTGAATGTCATTGACGTCGTCCGAGGATTAACAGGCGGAGTAGGAAACTCGATAAAGCTGCTCCCCTTGAACTTGAATGCCACAAAGTCACCAACTACAAGCCACATATATTTGCTAAATACACACTGCATTGCAAAAACAGCAAGTCATCATACTTTGATTGCAAAACTCTCCTGTTCTGTGATCTGGAGTGAACGGACATCGACACTGAGGTGTCCGCATTTGTGGGTCAAATAGGCAAGTGCTGCTGGTGTGACATCCACCGTTGATTTCATCAACACAAGGATTTGTTGTCTGTGTCTGGCAGAATTTGTCGATATAGCCATCAGGGCAGACGCAGCAATAGCTGTCGAGGTTGTTCATATTGGTGCATGTTCCACCATTCTGACACATTAGTGAATCACATGGGTGATCCATACAGTTAGTCACGGCACGACCTGTTAAGCCATTCGGTAACTGTCGTCCATTGAATGTAAGATTGTAGACAATTGTGTTGATCTTTAGGTCGCTGATACACCCAGAGAAACCAGAAGTGAGGCCTGCAGCTTCTGTTACCTTTAGAGCAAGGAAAGTGTCATGATACAACAAACAAAAAAACACAGTGTGGAAAACAACGGTAGGACATAGGACAATGTCCCACCTAATGTGTTGTTTGTCTGACCAAATACTGCACCAGTGTTGGCATGTGTTTGGGCAAAACATCCACCTGTACGCATATGTGATAGTGCAAACCTTGTCTCTTAGCACATGATGGCCTTTCCAATGGTGTAACTACTAATTTTATGAACTTAGGTTAGGTGCCTAGCTCCTAGCATGCTTTATCCAGAGAAAACCTCAGCTGCCTTTAACTCCATTTCTCCCTTGGAAGTTGGTTGTAAAAAATTACATGCAAAATGGCTGCACTAAGGGAGGCACTTATATACATGTAACACCATACAAGAATGTCCTACCTAGGCTCAGTCTGTCCGAGCCAAAATAATTCCCTATTTTCCACACTGAAAATAGAATGACAAACAAGGAGACAGACAAACAGACAGAGTAATGATGTGTGTCTAAATCAACAATTAGAATTTCAGAAGGAATACATACAAATTGTGACTGAAAGGGATTATATATCATATATAATAAATTACCTGCGACAAGACTTCAACACCACCTACAAACAAGTTTGATGATAGATCTAGAAGTGATGAGGTGCCAAGGCTGGAACCAGTTACTGGCAGGTCACCATCCACAACTAGAGTTCCTAAATAAATAACGTTCACACACGTGTCCACAAACAAACAAACAAACAAACAAACAAACAAACACACATGCATGCATACACATACAAACAAACAAAAACAAACATGCATGTACACACATAAACACACACAAACAAACAAAAACAAACATGCATGTACACATATACAAACAAACAAATATGCTTGTACACACATAAACACACACACACACACACAAACAAACAAGTGTATACACACATAAATACACACACAAACAAACAAACATGCTTGTACAAACATAAACACACACAAACAAACAAACAAACAGACATGCATGTACACACACAAACAAACAAACAAACATGCATGTATACACATAAATGCACACAAACAAACAAACATGCATGTACACACACAAACACACAAACAAACACACAAACACACAAACACACACACACACACACACACACACACACACACACACACACACACACACACAACCGTCACCACACCTTCTCCATTTGTCTGAACTGCTGTCACACTGTGCCACTGGTTGAGACCAACTCGCTCTCTGCTTCGCAACACTGCAGTCCCAGAACCCAAATTATACCAAAACTCAACAAACCCATCATAAAGACCAAGTGATACAAAGTCAACCAGCCTCACACTTGCTTGGCTGGAATAGATGAGAAGGCCGTCCTTCTCTTCGGGTTTAAACGTGATGGACACAAGCACTGACTGTCTGATGGTAGATGGTAGAGCATCAAACAACATAAAAGATTGCAACAAACTACTAAATTTGGGAATGATTACAATTGTATCTACAATATAACAAATAAAAAAATTAATTAATTAATTAATAGTTTATATCAACAAAAAGCATAAACCTTCATTGCATAGTTTCCCTGATTTCTCGATTGCACATGCACAAACCGCATCGTCTGTAGTCTCAACACACGTGGATCCAGACTGACAAGCGAGACTAGAACACGGATCAAACAGCTGCCCACATCCCACTCCTCGATACTTCCCCTCACATTGACAAACAACCGAGTTGCCGAACGACAAACACGTACCACCATTTTGACACAATGAAAAACTACTGCAGACATCAATGTCACATATGGCCACATTAGAGCTCGAAAACAAGTCAGCAATGTGAGGCACCAGTTGATTTACGGTCACATTCCCAATGCAACCTCTGAAACCCATACTAATGCCAATGGCCGACTTTTGCTCATTGCTCAGTAGAGAAGAAGGTACGCCTCCAATATACAATTGGTTTCCAATATTTAGCTCAACAAATGATGGCGTGTACGACCCAGAGACGGTTAAACGATCGGACACAGTCAACTGAATGTCGCGTCCCGTGCGTTGCACCTCAATATGAGAAAACTGTCCTACTTGCAGACGATTCTGATTACTCAAAGTGAGTGGCTGTTCGCCTCCGAGATCCATCGCAACCTTAACGAATCCGTCTTCGGCGAAAAGAGTCATGAAGTCACTATCGGCTTGACCCAAACATGCAATGAATCCAGTGACACTATCCACGCTTGGCTTCACGGATACAGTAAGATGCGTTTCCTGTGACATGTCGCGAGCAGGAATCATCCACACACTAGATGAGTCGCCATAATAAGACAACAATGTACCAGAAGAGATGCCACCTGTATGAACAATGTTTATGTTTACTCCCACATAAAGATTGTTACAAACTTACTTGGTGTTTCGCACTGTGGTCCGACGTACAATGCCGTGCAAACACATCGGTATCCGACCGAACTTGCCTCGTCTAAATGACATACTCCTCCATGGAAACAAGGACTGCTGCCACATGCGTTTGACACCTCACATGTCGTACCCGTAAACTCACTGACACAACTACATTTGAAATCTGTGGTCAATGACCCGGTGTCTTGGCACACTCCGTTATTAGAGCATGGCTCGTTTGCACATGGGTCGGTAGAGCATTGGCCTACGTTTCGACTTGATATGATGTCGCCACTGTTGATGTGTATTTCTCTTCCACCGATTGACAGTGCCTTGATACAACCGAGAAAACCTTCATGGGGTCCGTCGACTGTAGCAAACTTGGGGTCTGAAATGCCTCCTAGAAAAGTGTACTGTGGTTGGAAATCTGCTGGAAAACCGAGAGATTGATCGAATGCAACCAGATTGCCATCGATGTATAACTCGCCATTGTATCTAAACAACATGCTGAAGATAGTAGTTGTTCTTACATGTTGAGAAGTAGATTATGCAGGCACACTGACAGGTATAAATAGGTGCATGCGCGTGCACACACACACACGACACACAGACACAGACACAGACACAGACACAGACACACACACACACACACACACACACACACACACACACACACACACACACATGCACACACGTGCACACACACACACACACACACACACACACACATGCACACACGTGCACACACACACACACACACACACACACACACACACACACACACACACAAACCTCTCTTACAGAACTGAGCCAACCAACCTGAGTTCCACTCTAATCCACGTACACAACAATATCGAATCTGGACTAACAACTACAACTCTGCTTTCTCCAACATTTATCCGGAAATCGAGACGACCTTCCGTCACAAAAAGTGCCATCACATTGCTCTCTGTTGTCAATCCCGATGACGTCAAAAAGACTAACCCGTTAGGCCCACTTGCCTTCATCTCAATAGATACATTTCGATCTGTTGCATTTCTTACGTCTCCATTTACTTGCAAATAGGACTCAAATGGATGTCCAAATGCAGGAATAGTTATAGCAAGATCTGCAATAAAAATCGATTAATAGCGAGTAACAGATAATGACAACGCACTAATGCACCTTGTTCGCAAGCGACGCCTGTAAATCCCCAAGTACATGAGCAAAACGGATCGATGTTGTCTGCTATGTGCTCACATGTCCCACCGTTCTGACATGCGGTTAGGTCACAACCTCTAACGAGACTATTGCAATGAACTCCTGTGTAAAACTGCGAGCAGTTACAGACGTAACCTCTCACCGAGTCAATACACATTCCATCATTTTCACAAGGATTTGAATGGCATTCATTGATATCAACTTCACACACATCTCCAGCAAACCCGTCAACACAAACACAGTTGAACCCATCAAACAAATCGATGCAACCTCCGCCGTTTTGGCATGGGTTGCATACGCATTCGTTCAGACTCGTCTGACAATGACTCCCGGTAAAATGGACGTGACACTGACACGAGTAACCGGCAACAACATCTATGCAAGTTCCACCATTCTGACACGGATTGGATGCACAATCGTCATTATTGGTTTGACAAAGAGTACCAGAGAAACCGTCTGGACACTCACAAATGAACCGGTTGACACGATCAATACAGGTTGCACCATTCTGACATGGGTTAGATAAACATTCATTGATAATACTATCACACAAGGTTCCAGTAGATCCCGCAAAACAAGTGCATAGGAAACCATTTACAAGGTCTGTACAAGTGCCTTGAACACACGGGTTTAATGCACATTCATTGATGTTGATCTGACAGTTTATGCCATCATATCCTGCAGGACAGTTACATTCATACCTGTTGATGAGATTTAGACATTGTCCACCATTCTGGCATGGATTGGATGCACATTCATTAACATTTGTTTCACAGTGTATCCCAATAAAGCCAGCAATACAAAAGCATGTGTATCGTGACACTCCGTCTACACATCCTCCACCATTCTGACATGGACTAGATGCACAGTCATCAATATTAGTTTCACAAAGGATTCCAAAGAAGCCCTCCACACATTCACAGATAAACCTGTTACCTTGATCTATACAGCTGCCTCCATTTTGGCATGGATTAGATCCACACTCGTCTATATTGGTCTGACACAAGACTCCCGTAAATCCTGGTACACATGTGCAGGTAAAACTATTGATGTGGTCCACGCACACCCCTTGATTCTGGCAAGGATTGGATTCACATTCATTAATGTTTGTTTGACAGTTGATGCCAGTATATCCCGAAGCACAATGACAATCATATCTGTTGATCCCATCAATACATTGTCCACCGCTCTGACACGGACTAGATGTACAGTCATCAATATTAGTTTCACATATAGTTCCAATGAAGCCCGGAAAACATTCACAGACGAAGTGGTTAAATCGATCTATACAGCTGCCTCCATTTCGGCATGGACTAGAGGCACACTCGTTGATATTGGTCTGACACAAGGTTCCCGTAAATCCTGGTACACATGTGCAGGTAAAACTATTGATGTTATCCGTACACACCCCTTGACTCTGGCAAGGATTGGATTCACATTCATTAATGTTTGTTTGACAGTTGATGTCTGTGAATCCTGAAAGGCAAGCACACTGATATTGGTTAATAAGATCAATACATAGCCCACCATTCTGGCATGGATTGGATGCACATTCATTAACATTTGTCTCACAATGTATCCCAATGAAGCCAGGTATACACTGACACGTGTATCGGGTTATTCCATCTATACATTGTCCACCGTTCTGACATGGACTAGATGCACAGTCATCAATATTAGTTTCACATAAAGTTCCAGTAAAGCCCTCCACACACCCACATATGAAACTGTTAACTCGATCAACACAGATGCCTTCAGTTTGGCATGGACTAGAGGCACACTCATTGATATCACTTTGACACACTAAACCGTTAAAACCAGGCTGACATTCACAAGCAAAACCGTTGATCTCATCATTGCAAAAACCGCCATTCAAACAAGGCACTGAGTCACATTCGTTAATGTTGATCTCACAAACTGAACCAGTAAAGCCAACTAAACAACTACACAAAAACCCATCGACCCTCTCATTGCATGTGCCTCCATTTTGACAAGGTATTGAGGCACATTCATCAATGTCTGTACCACATATAACATCCGTAAATCCAGACAGGCACTGACACACAAAGCCATTGATGACGTCATTACATGTGGCTCCATTTTGACATGGCTGTGAAACACACTCCTCTACATCATTTTGACACACAAGACCATCAAAACCAAGCTGACATTCACAAATAAATCCATTGACTCTGTCACTGCATAAGCCTTCATTCAGACAAGGTCTTGAGATACATTCATCAATATCTGTCTCACACGTGTCTCCAGTAAAACCTGGCAAACACTCACACACAAAGCCATTCACTACGTCACTACATAGACCTTCATTCTGACAAGGTATTGAGGCACATTCGTCAATGTCAGTACCACATATAACATCCGTAAATCCAGACTGGCACTGACACACAAAGCCATTGATGACGTCATTACATGTGGCTCCATTTTGACATGGCTGTGAAACACACTCCTCTACATCATTTTGACACACAAGACCATCAAAACCAAGCTGACATTCACAAATAAATCCATTGACTCTGTCACTGCATAAGCCTTCATTCAGACAAGGTCTTGAGATACATTCATCAATATCTGTCTCACATGTGTCTCCAGTAAAACCTGGCAAACACTCACACACAAAGCCATTCACTACGTCACTACATAGACCTTCATTCTGACAAGGTATTGAGGCACATTCGTCAATGTCAGTACCACATATAACATCCGTAAATCCAGACTGGCACTGACACACAAAGCCATTGATGACGTCATTACATGTGGCTCCATTTTGACATGGCTGTGAAACACACTCATCTACATCATTTTGACACACAAGACCATCAAAACCAAGCTGACATTCACAAATAAATCCATTGACTCTGTCACTGCATAAGCCTTCATTCAGACAAGGTCTTGAGATACATTCATCAATATCTGTCTCACACGTGTCTCCAGTAAAACCTGGCAAACACTCACACACAAAGCCATTCACTACGTCACTACATAGACCTTCATTCTGACAAGGTATTGAGGCACATTCGTCAATGTCTGTACCACATATAACATCCGTAAATCCAGACAGGCACTGACACACAAAGCCATTGATGACGTCATTACATGTGGCTCCATTTTGACATGGCTGTGAAACACACTCCTCTACATCATTTTGACACACAAGACCATCAAAACCAAGCTGACATTCACAAATAAATCCATTGACTCTGTCACTGCATAAGCCTTCATTCAGACAAGGTCTTGAGATACATTCATCAATATCTGTCTCACACGTGTCTCCAGTAAAACCTGGCAAACACTCACACACAAAGCCATTCACTACGTCACTACATAGACCTTCATTCTGACAAGGTATTGAGGCACATTCGTCAATGTCAGTACCACATATAACATCCGTAAATCCAGACTGGCACTGACACACAAAGCCATTGATGACGTCATTACATGTGGCTCCATTTTGACATGGCTGTGAAACACACTCCTCTACATCATTTTGACACACAAGACCATCAAAACCAAGCTGACATTCACAAATAAATCCATTGACTCTGTCACTGCATAAGCCTTCATTCAGACAAGGTCTTGAGATACATTCATCAATATCTGTCTCACACGTGTCTCCAGTAAAACCTGGCAAACACTCACACACAAAGCCATTCACTACGTCACTACATAGACCTTCATTCTGACAAGGTATTGAGGCACATTCGTCAATGTCTGTACCACATATAACATCCGTAAATCCAGACTGGCACTGACACACAAAGCCATTGATGACGTCATTACATGTGGCTCCATTTTGACATGGCTGTGAAACACACTCGTCTACATCATTTTGACACACAAGACCATCGAAACCAGGCTGACATTCACAAATAAATCCATCAATTTCGTCATTGCATGAGCCTCCATTCAGACAAGGTCTTGAGATACATTCATTAATATCTGTCTCACACGTGTCTCCAGTAAAACCCGGCAAACACTCACACACAAAGCCATTCACTACATCACTACATACACCATCATTTTGACAAGGCATTGACGCACATTCGTTAACGTCAATGTCACAAATGTCTCCAGTAAAACCCAGCAAACACTCACACACAAAGCCATTCACTATGTCACTACATACACCATCATTTTGACAAGGTATTGACGCACATTCGTTAACGTCAATGTCACAAATGTCTCCCGTAAAACCAGACAGACAGTTACACGTAAAACCATTCACCATGTCATTGCATGTACCTCCATTACTGCATGGATTAGAGCCACATTCATCAAAATCAGTCTCACAAATGTCTCCAGTAAAACCAGACCGGCAACGACACCTAAATCCACCTGGCAAATCACTACACAAACCTGAATTCTGACATGGCATTGATGCACATTCATCAATATCAGTCTCGCATGTTTCACCAGTAAAGCCAGACAAACATGTGCAACTGTAACTGTTTAAAAAGTCGGTGCAGTCTCCACCATTTGTACAGGGACTAGACGCACAATCATTGATGTTGATAGAGCAATTGAACCCTGTAAAACCCACTGCACATTCACAGTTGTAACCATTGATTAAGTCAGTGCAATTCCCGCCATTTTGGCAAGGTGAAGAATCACATTCATTAATCTCTGACTCACATGACACTCCACTATATCCATCAGCACAAGCACAAGTATGTGTCATATTCCCATCCACACATGTAGCACCGTTTACGCATTGAGCACTAAGACAGTCATTCTCATGAATCTGACAAAACTTCCCTGTCCACATATCGAAACAAGAACAGGAAAGGTCATTAATGCCATCAGTGCAGATTCCTTGTAAACACGGATTTGGATGATTTGGCAATGAACACTCATCTATATCACTGTCACAGTTGACTCCTGTGAATCCAGCATGACACCTACATTCATGCCTGTTAATTTGATCTACACACGTTCCACCATTTCTGCATGGATTTGAAGCACATTCATTAATGTTTGCACAAAAATTGTTACGATCAAATCCGGGTGGACAGTCACATACGATCCCCTCTGTAAATGAGCAATTCCCTCCATTAAGACAAGGATTACTGCTGCAGTCTGTTGGTACCACGTCACATGCCTGATTGTTCTCAAAGTTTGTTCTTCCTCCAAAGCAGTGGCATGTAAAATCACAGATTGTATCAACACATACGCCTTCCACCAACGGATCTCCACATGCTGTGTTAGTAAAGCATTCATCAATTTCTTCACATTCCGGTCCCAAATATCCACCGAGACATTGACACATAAAGCTTGAAGATAAAGCATTAAACACACAAGGACCTCTGTTGTTGCAAACGGAGCTGGATGTATCACCACAACGAATCTCACCGACATGAATAACCAGACGAGAACCTTGTTGGCAGTTTGAAACTTCACCTCCAATTTCCGATTCAAAATCAATGAAGTAGTTAAAACCGGGCCGCAACAATGATGTGACATCAAGAGAGTAAACATGATCAAAGGGAGGTGGAGGTGGCCGACTGCCATCAGGTCGAGGAGCAATGTTCCCTACATGTTCTGCTTCTTCAAAGAAACAATCGTGAAAGTCGAAGTCAAAGTTGACGTGCCAGATTTCAAGATTTCGATTGCTCTGGAAAGAGCCGTCAGTCACAAACACTACTCTGTCACCTTCTGCAATAATTAACGGTGTCTGCTGAGCAAAAAAACAGTCTTTGCATTGATCATAAAGAGACCATACTACAGTCACATTGGAGTGAGTGCCTTCCCAACATTGAGACATGTCTGGACACGTTGTATCTGTTCTGTTAACTGGATCAAAACATGCACTGCCATCGATTTCACACAGCCTACCAGTATAGCCAAACAGACAACTACAAACAAAACCATTCACAAGATCGCTGCAGCTTCCACCATTTTGGCAAGGCAAGGAATCACATTCGTTAATCTCTGACTCACACGACATCCCACTATATCCGTCTGCACAAACACAAGAATGCGTCATATTACCATCCACACACGTACCACCATTTACGCACGAAGCAAAGAAACAGTCGTTCTCATGAATCTGACAAAATTTCCCCGTCCAAGGAGAAACACAGAAACATGAAACATCATTAACACCATCAGTGCATAATCCTCCATGTAAGCAAGGATTCGGACGAAACCTGGGTGTGCACTCGTTTTCGTTAGTTTCACAGTGTACTCCTGTGTATCCGTCATGACACCTACACACATAACTGTCAATCTGATCTACACAGGTTCCTCCATTTACGCATGGATTTGAAGCACATTCATCAATATTAGCACAGAAATTGTTACGATCAAATCCAGGTAGACAATCACATATTAGCCCCTCAATAAAAGAGCAAGTCCCACCATTGAGACAAGGGTTCATGCTACAATCTTCTTGTACAACATCACATGCTTGACCACTAGGGTTTTCTCTGGCTCCAAAACAATCACATGAAAAGTTACATGCTGTGTCAACACAGACACCCTCAACTAATGGATCTCCACATGCCGTGTTATTAAAACACTCATCAATTTCTTCGCACTCCGATCCAGTGTACCCACCCGGACACTGACAAACAAACTGTGATGAAGACCGTCGAAACACACACGGCCCTCGATCGTTGCAAGGTGCCTCGCTATTATTACCACAAAGAAACTCTCCGACATGAACAGTCAACCTTGCACCTTGCTCACAGTTTGATATGCTTCCTGGTGGTCCCTCATCCAACTCTCTATTGAGTGAAATAAAATGGTTAGCACCGACTGTCAAAAATGACGTCACATTAAGAGAATAGGAATGTCCAGTGGGAGGGGGCGGCAATGGAATCTCATCAGGACGTGGAGCCAACCTCCCTACCAAAGTTGCTCCTTCGAAAAAACAAGCTTCAAGCTCGAATTCAAAAAACAGTTTCCAGATCTCCAGATTGCGATTGATCTGAAATGAACCATCAGTCACAAATCTTACTCTCTGGCCATCTTGTACAACAACAGACTTCTGTTGAGCAAACACGCATCTCTCACATTGATTGTAAAGCGACCATTCAACGTTCACATCAGGTCGATCTCCTTCCCAGCATCGTGACGCAGCAGGACACGCTGTGTCGGTGCTGTTGACAGGGTCAAGACATGTTGGCACTGCCATCTCTCCCGGATGCGCCAGTAAACAACACAAGACTGCTGTAGCCATCGTATTCAGTAGCCATCTAGAGTAGTACTGCAGAGGCATCGTCCCGGCGGCCCAATAGCGTGAACTGCAGCTGAAGTAAAGTTGTAACACTGGGTGGGGTCCCACACGGTGGCTTCACCGGACATGCACTTACAGGCACCATCATCTAACAGAAACCACACTAAAAACATCGATGCCTGAATTAGAGCCAATCAAATTATAGAAGGCCTATTTTGAAACGCGCGGCAGTAAATTGCTAGAACAACGCGCGGGTTTGATTGCGCCAAGCGTACTCCAATTTCAAATATTTATTTATTTTGATGTAGTGGGTAGCAAAATCCAACCAAAATTTTACTTTAAATCTCCAATTAACTATTGCAAGCAGACACGTTACATTCCAGTTAATTGATTTGAGTGTGTCCATCCAATCGAGTTGCACTGACATCGTGTATCGAAACCTAAAGTTTCGTGCTCTACTGCTCACAGCTGTCTACATTTCGTCCATTCCGAGCATCTTTTTCCACATCAAGAATAACACCATTGACTTCCAGTTGACGCAGACATCCAATAAGACCCGTTGAGTAGACTCCATCGAGTATGTATTCATACTCACTGACATCACTTGTTATACCACCAGCGTACCAAATCGATCCCACGTCTAGACCAATGTTTGATCCTGGTGTTATGCCTGATACGACTTCATCATCTACAGTGATTGTAACCAGTTGAGAATTTCTGGAAAAAACAGACAAGGTGGGTGTGGCTGCAAGTAAGCTTGTTTGTTTGCTTGTATTATATGATCACCTTGTGATCACTACTGAGTGGTAGCTTGATGAAGAGGTTATGTTGACATGAGATGTCAGGTGAAAGAGACCTCCGCCTAAATCTATTCTGTAAATGAAAAGAAGTGATGATAGAAATACAGCAAAGATTAAATAGTTGACGGTCTGTATGTCTGTATATGTGTCTGTCTACTGGCTGGATGTTTGATCATTTTTTAATTAATCTGTTGTCTAGATGTCTGGTTTGTATATCTGTCTGTCTGTCTGTAGCCTGTCTGTCCGTCCGCCCGTCTGTCTGTAGTCCGTTTGTCTGTTTGTCTGTCTATCTCTCTGTCTGTCTGTAGTCTGTCTGTCCGTCCGTCTGTCTCTCTGTCTGTCTGTAGTCTGTCTGTCCATCCATCTGTCTCTCTGCCTGTCTGTAAGCTATCTGTCCGTCCGTCCGTCTGTCTGTCTGTAGTCCGTCTGTCTGTTTGTCTGTCTGTCTCTCTGTTTGTCTGTAGTCTGTCTATCCGTCCGTCTATCTGTCTTTCTGCCTGTCTGTAATCTGTCTGTCCGCCCATCTGTCTGTCTGTCTGCAGTCCGTCTGTCTGTCTGTAGTCCGTCTGTCTGCTTGTCTGTCCGTCTGTCTGTCAATACATATATTTTCACACATCATCGCTATTACAGTCTAAGACAATTAGAACTAAAATCACAAAGTCTAAGAGCCCATAATGGGCTACTTTATCAATCTATCTAATTAGCAAAACACGGTTCAGTTGAGTCCTTTGATCGTACTACTCTTCCTAATTTTTTACATAAAACATTAGCATTGCATCTTTGTAAAGCTATTGATAAACAGCGACGCCAGTACGTCTTGAACTCTCTGCCATTTGATCTTCCATCTTCATCTGTTGACTGGTGTGACAAGCGATTGAGAAAGTCAACAGCATCTTGTCCCCATCTTCCAAAATGTTCGAAAACCAAGGCAATGCAGTTAGAGGTGCGACCCCACATGTTCCACTCACCACCATATTTCTGTGCCTTTTCAAGCTCTCTTTTGGATGCAGCTGCACCATCTTCCAAAGCTGCTTGAGAAAGAATCTGTTGTGCCCATGGGTGAGCCACAGAAATGTCCAATTCGATATCGCAACCAGATTGTGCATCAAATGCAATGATATCAGGTCTATCATTACTATTAATGTAGCAATTCCTTGGTTCCCTTTGGTGTGTCATTTTAAGTTGTTGTAGGCAGCTGCTCCATACACTGGACAGTGTTTCGTGAGTCCAGACAGGTCCGCCCCCGCTCTTGCATGTTAGAAGGTGATAGCCATCTCTGTCAACATCTTTTCCGCATTCACAGGTTGACACAACAGATCCCAAGGGCATTTCACAACCCAGTCTCAAGCGTGTTGCAAGACGAAACTCGCCAGGCTTTAATGCAAACTTCGCTGATTGTGGTATTGAGTCAAGCCACGCACCTGCTCCTGTTCCCTGAAGAGACCTAAATCTTGCAGAAGAACGCTTAGATTGAGGGTTTGCAAGAATAGAAGATACAATGTTGTCAGTTCTTTGCAAGTTCAATTTTTGTTGTAACTTTTTAGTGTTACACATCAGATCAGCTAGAGATTTGTCTTCAGGTAGAGCGAGATGAAGCTGATGACTAATGGATCCAACAGAAGTACAACTTGGGATTGGACAAGAGATGTTCTTGATTGGACTAGTGAGATCTCCAAACAAATGAGGAAGACGACTTAAAGAGTGAGCTGTCTGTCTGTAGTCCGTCTGTCTGTTTGTCTGTCTGTCTCTCTGTTTGTCTGTAGTCTGTCTATCCGTCCGTCTGTCTGTAATCTGTCTGTCCGTCCGTCTGTCTGTTTGTCTGTTTGTCTGTCTGTAGTCCATCTGTCTGTCTGTAGTCCGTCTGTCTGACTGTCTGTCCGTCTGTCTGTCTGTAGTCTGTCTGTCTGTCTGTAGTCTGTCTGTCTCTGTCTGTCTGTCTGTCTGTCTGTAGTCTGTCTGTCTCTGTCTGTCTGTCTGTAGTCTGTCTGTCTATAGTCCGTCTGTCCATCTGTCCGTGTGTCTGTCCGTCTGTCTGTCTGTCTGTCCGTCTGTCTGTCTGTCAAGAATAAAACAATCTGCCTGTCTGTCTGTAGTCACATGAACACACAATCTACCACCAACCTAAACTCGATAAATCCATTCCTCACACCAACAGCTAAAAAATCACCAACTCCAATCTACAACACACACCACCCACACATCACAACCCACTTCACCACACTAACTCAAACACAACACAACAGTACCGCTGTCGACTGCACGAACAAGATCAGACCATTGGTCGCTTGAGATGAAACATTGAAAGCTACTGACGTCTTCCGAGTATCACCAAACGAAACCACAAATTCAATAAAACCGTTTCCCTTAAACTTTGGAATAGAAATCGGTCCAACTTGATTACAAAATTCTCCTCTTCTCGGTTCCGGTTTCAATGAACATTGACACGTTTGAGTCTGCAGAGCTGAATTAAACACACACAAGCTGTCCGAATGGCAACCACCATTCAGCTGCTCACACGGATCAACAACTTCAGTCTGGCAAAAGTCATCAACAAACTCATCCAGACAAGTACAACCATATGTCCCTAGATCGTTAATATTTGAGCATGTGCCTCCATTTTGACAGTTAATGTTAGTGCACGGATGGTCTTGGCAGTTAGATATGCTGCGACCTCGTTTGTTATTGGCAGGAATAGAGTCACTGATGGTGACATCATAACTAACTGAATTGATACTGACATCAGTGATACAACCAGAAAATCCAGACGTGAGGCCAACATCCTCATTCACCTGCAAAGAAATGATTAATTAAGATAACCAATACATAATAACAATAATAATAATAATAATAATAATAATAATAATAATAATAATAAAGTCATGTCTTCTTTCTAGACAGCCGTGATGGTCTAAGTACTTCTGAAGCAGGGTTTGCTTCTGGTACTTGTAATAGACTTTACAAACCAGGCTGATCTGGTTGAGCACGACATAATAATAGTAACTTTAGATCAGGTTACCTGAGAGAAATGCTCGAGACAACAGACAGACAGACAGACAAGACAGACAGACAGACAGACAGACAGATTATTATATTTGAACTCTTACTCTACTAATAACAATCGCTAATTTTACGTATGCATAACAATAATAGTCAATGAACAAAACGTTGAACGTCTTTATCATATAGAAAGTCATCAAAATTGCACTTAGACAACTTTGACAAATTTTTAAAAATCACACAAGAGTTGCAAGGCTGTACAACTACAGACAGACAGCCAGACAGACAGACAGACAACAGAGAGACAGACAGACAAACAGATACACATATAGACAGACTGAGAGACCGACAGAGAGACAGACAGACAACAGACAGACAGACAACAGACAGACAACAGACAGACAGACAGACAACAGACAGACAGACAGACAATTACCAGACAAAAACCAGCAAAATAAAACTGCATAGCGTTGAGCGCTCATTAGGAGCAAATTCACACAATATTAGGGTAACACAAACTTCTGTTCTACAGTATGTCGTGTAGAAAGCATTCATTTCATTTCAAAAGCAATGTAGCTTAGGTCATTTTAAATGTCATTTGGATTACTTACCACACCAACAAACGGGTGCCAGACATTTAGTGGACGAAATTTAGTGCAGGACATTTAGTCGCGGAAGTTTAGTCGCCAGTACTCTTAGTGGGGAGTACACTTAGTCGCCATACAATTAGTCGCCATACAATTAGTCGCCACAGGGACATTTAGTCGCGGAAGTTTAGTCGCCAGTACTCTTAGTGGGGAGTACACTTAGTCGCCATACAATTAGTCGCCACAGGGACATTTAGTCGCGGAAGTTTAGTCGCCAGTACTCTTAGTGGGGAGTACACTTAGTCGCCATACAATTAGTCGCCACAGGGACATTTAGTCGCGGAAGTTTAGTCGCCAGTACTCTTAGTGGGGAGTACACTTAGTCGCCATACAATTAGTCGCCACAGGAGCATGGTCGCCAGGTGCTTATTACGTTGAGTGACGGTTCTATTCGCATTGAATTTTAAGTTTATGTTGCAGAAGTCGATAATTACATTTACATGGACAACCAGAACGCAGCACGGAAACACTGGGGTTAGTTAATTAATTAGTTAAGACGTGAAACATTTGTCATCACATCAAGGAACACCAACAAGATGAGAGTATCAATCACTCAAGGGGTACAAATGCCTACGTAGCTGTTGCTCCGGTCATTGTTGCGCGTGTTTCCTATGATAATGACGGCAATTTCGGAAAGCGTACTAAGCTCAAAGAACAGACAAAGTTGTGCCATAATGGTTTTGCGTAAGACATCGACAAGTTTTCGTTGAACGGTAGTCTAAAATTCTGGCAATGTGAGCTCTTAATTGACTATACTATGACTATAATTGACTGTGTTCTATGCAAAGTAAAAGGTGCTATGAGTGGAAGCCATTAATTAACGTGATTACGTCAACGTGAAGAACAGACAGTAATAAGCACAATAAGTGTACTGGAGACTAAATGCCCGGTGACTAATTTTGGCGACTAAATGTCCTTGACCCATTTGACCCCCAACAAACAGCCTGAAAGAGCAATAACGTTCTGTGAACAAAAACTATTTGCCAAAATAATAAATTAGAATCAATTAAATATATTTAATTAATAAAAATAAAAAATTAGTAAGTAACTAATAAAAATAATAAATAATTAATAAATAAATAAATAATAAATAATTAATAAATAATTAATAAATAATTAATAAAAATGATAAATAAATAATTAATAAAAATAATTAATAAAAACAATTAATTAATAAATAAGTAATTAATAAATAATTATCTAGTTAATATAGCGTAATTTTCCTTGATACTTCTTTACCTAAAGGTCAGATCAGGTTACCTGAGAGAAATGCTCGACACCTCCAATAAACAGTTCGGCATTTACAGTGAGAGACACTGTTGTTCCTGGACTGGAACCGGTTACAGGAGGCCGATCGTCTAGCACTAGTGTCCCTAACACAGACCGACCAATCAACATCGTTTACACCTCTAAATGCATATCACATTCAATCATACCCGACTGCTCTGTCCTAGCAGCAACAATCGTATGCCAGTTGTTCAAACCAACTTTTTCTTCGCTTCGAATTACAGCCGTTCCAGAACCGAGATTGTACCGTAACTCCACATAACCATCGTAGAGACCAATGGCTAAGAAATCGTTTGATACTTTAGCCGGGCTGTCATCGGTATACATCAACAAACCACTTGCAAACTCCGGTTTTATTGACATTGATATGAGTGTAGACTGACGAGCCTCAAGTGGTAAAGAGCTGAAAGCCATGAAAGATGACAAGCCGTCACTAAACTTTGCAATCTGAGCTTCTAGACCTACACAACATTAGTCATTAGTGAATGTGTGTGTGTGTGTGTGTGTGTGTGTGTGTGTGTGTGTGTGTGTGTGTGTGTGTGTGTGTGTGTGTGTGTGTGTGTGTGTGTGTGTGTGTGTGTGTGTGTGTGTGTGTGTGTGTTGTAATAATACTGTACTACAAGCAACATTACTGCATCCACGTACCAATATCACAGAGAATTCCACGTTTTCCTAGTGGACACAGACAGACAGCACGATCTGCAATCACTGTACACGTCGATCCTGAAGCACAGCCACGCATCAAGCAAAGATCAAACGACCTCTCACATGACAATCCCTGATAGTCCACAGGACACTGACAAACGATTGAAGCACCGCTTGATAAACAAGTGCCACCATTCTTACACGGCGATAACAAACCACATGCATCAGTATCACACACGTTAACATCATAACTAGAGAAGAGATCGGCCATATCGAGTCGACGTCGATTAACAAACACATTTCCAATACATCCCTTGAAACCGGCCGTCACACCGATCGCTGACTTTTGCTCAAAATTCAGTAGAGAGGTCGGCACACCGCCGATGTACAACCGGTTGCTCACATCGAGAAGGAAAAAGTTTGGTCGATATGAAAGGACGACACTTTCCTCTTCGCCGACCCTCAGCTGCACATTGCGATCCCTACGTATTACCTCGATTAGTACAAACTGAGTAGCAACTAGGCGACTCCGACTGGTTAATACGAGTGGGCGTAGTCCTCCAAAATCCACGCTCACCTTCACAAAGCCATCGTCTACAAACAGTGCTAAGAAGTCTGTTGTTGCTTGACCGATACAAGCAAGGATGCCACTGCTTCTGTCGGTTGTTGATTTGACTGTTAGGGTTAAGACTGTTTCAACTCTCAGACTACCGGGATCGATAACCCATGCTGATCTCGAGTCACCAAAAAATTCCAAAAATGTGTTTGATAAAGATATTTCCTCTATAAACCAGAAATAAGAATTTAAATAAAAATTAAATTAAATTAAATTAAAATTTTAAAATTAAATAAATTTATGAAAATTAATTAATTGTTTTAAAAATTAAATAAAAATTAACTTTGTTTTAAAAAATTTAAATAGAAATAAATTAAATTAATAGATTAAATCAAATCTAAATAAATAAATAAAAATTAAATTAAATTAATAGATTAAATAAAATTTAAATAAAATTTAAATAAAATAAAATAAAAATTAAATAAGAATAAAAATTTATGTTTTAAATAAAATAAAATAACATAAAATTAATTAAGTAAATAAAATAAAATAAAATAAAATAAATTAAATAAAATTAAATAAAAAGTAAAGTAAATTATATAAAAATTAATTAATTAAATAAATAAATTAAATAAAAATTAAATAAACATCCAATTAAATTAAATAAAAATTAAATTAAATTTGTTTTAAAAATTAAATAAAATTAAATTAAATTTGTTTTAAAAATTAAATTAAATTAAATTAAATTTGTTTTAAAAAATTAATGAAAATAAATAAATAAAATTAGAATTAAATTAAATTAAATAAAAATTAAATTTGTTTTTAAAAATTAAATAAAAAATTAAATTAAATTAACAAAAATTAAATTTTAGTTTGAGTCACTGTACTGTAAGTTGCTCACTTGGTGTTTCACACTGTAACCCCACGAACAGCACTGTACAAATGCACTGATATCCAACAGAACTTTTATTGTTCAGAACGCACACGCCTCCATGCAAACACGGCTCAGTGTGACACGGATTGAATACATCGCACGTCTCACCACTAAAGCCATCCGTACAAGTGCAGTTGAAGTCACTCACACGTGAACCGGTGTCTTCACAAACACCATCATTTGCACATGGAATATTAGTGCACGGATCAGTCGAACATTGTCCAACGTTCTCGCCCGATACAACGTCTCTTCCTTTAATATCAATTTCTTTGCCACTGATTGACAATGTGTTAATGCATCCAACAAAGCCGGTTGTTGGTGTTCCTGTAGCAGATGTTATAGCGCCCG